>NC_142365.1:16077500-16327500 GCF_059441175.1 Urocampus carinirostris
TACTGTATAATACTATACATAGCCATAATTATTTAGTATATTATTAGTACTTCAATACTCCAACTCAATAAAACATTTTATTTATATCTGTACATTCAAGGAAACTGTGCGGATCAGATGTGTACACGTGTACTAGAATGACAATAAAGTATATCCGAATCTGAATCTGAAAAAAGCAAGAATAAAGCACGAAGAAAGAAAAAAAACAGAAGAAAAAAGGGAAATATTTAAAAAGCAGTAAAAATACGAAAGCAAAAATTAAAAAAAAGAAATGCAAGAAAAGTAGTAAAAAGAAGATGAAGGAAAATGAAAAAGTAATTAAAAAAATAAAAAATAAGAAAAGGAAATAGAAAAAAACAACAAAAAGCAATAGAAAAGCATAAAAAGATGGGATGAAAAAAAATTAATAAAAAAAAGAAAAATAAGAAATAAAGACATAGAAAAAGCTAGAAAAAATAAAGAAAATTGAAAAAATCATATATACAGTACATATAAACATACAGTATATACATATTATTGTTTTACTCTTTTCTGTAATTGATGTTCTCGCCACTTAAACGACAAAAAAAACAATCCTATTATTCTAGATTGTATGCACAATAGACAATTACAAGATTAATGAATTCGGAGAAGGCGACAACAAAATGAGTAGGGCAGGAAATAAACATTTTTTTTTACATTACTTTCTTTTATTTACCTTATTTTTCACTTTGGAAATACAAAATAATAGGACATGCAGTCATAAATCCTTGATGATACTGTTCAAAAAGCGAGTTAAAGCTTACCGTTTGTTGCAAGAGACTGGAGCGAGGCTGAAAGTAACTCGACGCCGGCCATTGTGGCCTGCTGCTGGATTGCTGGCTGCCGTTTTCCTAAAGATAATTTTAGCTCAAGGTCGAATAGGACAGCTGACAAAGTCTGACTGCTCCTTTTCCAGTCCAGCGCGGGCTCAAAAAAAACCCATCAGCAGTAAACAGAATGAAGTAAGTACAATAAATCCGATATAACGCTCACAACCTGATGCAACTGGTCAAGTAGACATAGCCAACTGTACTTCAAGTAGTTTGTTTACCAGATGGCCAAATTCTAAAACCATATAAATTGAGTTTCATTCTATAGAATAAATGACAATCTTTAGTCAGACAACTGATCAAGTGGACAACTGCTACTGTACTTCATGTAGAAACTAAACAATTTAACAATATAAAGGGTGTTTAACACAGCAGTGTAAAAAAAAATACATCAAACTCTCTTTGGGGCGGCAGTAGCTCAGGAGGTAGAGCGATCGTTTTAGGATTAAGGGATCCCAGTTCGAATCCCGGCTTGTCCGTGTTACATGCCGAAGTGTCCTTGGGTAAGACACTGAACCCCTAATACCCCCAATAAGCAGGTTAGCGCCTTACATGGCTGCACAGATCCGGCCGCTATTGGGAAATGTGAAGCACAATGTAAAGCGCTTTGGGTAGTCATTGACTTGAAAAGCGCTACATAAATGCAGATCATTTCAAATGCAGATGATTTCACAACCTGAGACAACTGGTCAAGTAGAAATCTGCAACTGCACTTTGAACATCTTGTTCACAAAAAAACTCAACAGGAAAACAATACAATACCGCTTTGACCCATTCCCTCTCTCCCTCTCTGTTTATGACAAGACTTCTCTCAGTGAAGAGACCGTTTAGGAACAATAAGTGTTTAAAACGCAGGCACTACTGATAAAGAATCTTACCCTTGTTTCCCAAAACTAGATGTCAAGCATTGTGAATTCAATAGAGCTCTTACTCGTGATATTACAGTAGGAGGCTCTCCATTGTGTGACGTCATCACACACACCCTGCAATGCTTTGAGTTATTGGAGATTTGTTTTTTCTTTTTATTATACGTTACAAACACAAACAAAATTGGCATGGAGAAGAAAAATCACAAGACGGAGTTAACGTTTGCAAGAGAACATAGAGTGCTATAGAAATAGAGAAAAAGGCAAATGAATACAATTCAAATTAAAAGTATAACATGTTTAAATGAGGGCAGCACGGCGGCGCAGTGGTTAGCGCTTGTGCGGCACAGTTCATGTCATGGGAACCTCCTGCGTGGGTTCAAATCCAGCTCCAGACTTTCTGTGCGGAGTTTGTATGTTCTCCCCGTACTCGCTTGGGTTTAATCTGGGCACTCTGGTTTCCTCCCACATTCCAAAAACATGCATATCAGGAGAATTGGCCGGTCCAAATTGTCCCTAGGTGTGGATGAGCGAGCTAATTGTCTGTCCCTGTGTGCCCTGCGATTGGCTGGCAACCAGTTGAGGGTGTCCCCTGCCCACTGCCTGGAGATGGCTGGGATGGGCTCCAGTCCCCCCGCGACCCTAATGAGGATAAGCGGTACGGCTAATGAGATGAAATGTTTAAATGAATACTAGGGGGAGATTCTTAAGTATATTATAAATCCCTTGTTCGCTGGGAGTGTTCATCAAACTCAAATATTGAATTAAAAAAAAAAAAAGCACTGATAAAAATCTGAAAAACAGGTCTATGCTTTTGATATTGTTAGATTATTAAAATAGATCACTGATTATTTTTTCACCATGACTATATTAGTTTATTATTTGATCATCACAGCATTACTTTGACAATCACAGTTATTCATTTTAGTTGTTATAAATGCACCCATGTTCATTCACATATTTGAGTTAAGTATTTACTTGCTGTATCCTTTTGTATCAGTACTTTCCCAGGAATGGTCTTCCATCCTTATCTTATCATACAACCTTCAAAATCCAGCTATGTGCAGTTTCAACTAAAGACTTGTTCATTGAGATCCTTTCTTTTATCTTGCAATGGGAGTTCCCAGATTTTCTTTGCAATGGGGAGAAAACAGGCAATCGTACATGGTTTTGGTTATGTTGAACGATTTTTTTCTATCAATTAAAAAAATTGAAAAATAAAGTGATTTAAGGATCATTCAACCCTGTTCAGTAGCCTCCGCTGTGTCGCAAGTGAGACTAGCCAAGCGAAAGGGGAGCAGTGTTAGGAATCAAATGGACTGAACCATTTCAAGGCAGTGGAGATTTTCCAAAACTGCGCTGTTCACATTTTTTGTTTTGTTTTATTTTAATCTAGCGTTTTCATCGTATCTAAGCCTATCCAGTCCTATATTAAGGAGAAGAGTTTTTAAAATGAAATACTTTTGAGAGTTCTCGGGTGGAATTTGATGGTTCTTGTGCACGGTCTGGTTACGCCCATGCATAGCAGTTTCATTTTAATACAAAAATCCCAAACAAAAAATTGAATACGGTGTACACAATTTGAAATGATCAAAAACTACAGGAAAAACCTATACGTTAAACAGTAGAGATGGGCGAGACTCGGAATTTTGGTATCGACTCGACCCAAGTAAAGACATGATAGTATTGATGGACACCGATCCATTACCGATACTTTTGGCTTGGAAATGTCATAATCACAGAATAATTGAATCTTCCCCCCTTGAGTTAGTTTAAAATTATGATAAACGCGCCACATACATCTGAGGCACTAAAATTGTTTCCTTTTATATCAAATGACTACATTAGAAACTTGATTTTTTTTTTTTTTTTTAAAGCAGCCATGTGACAAAAATACAAACACTGTAAAACAACTAGAGAACTAAAATACAATACATTGTTCAACATCTTGAAAATAAAAGTCAGGAATGGGGGAAAATGTCAATTGTTTATTGGCTGTGTTGCCCTGGTGACAAAGGGTTGACACGTTTTTGTTCAGGAACAGTAATAATTTACATTTTGCAGGTCTGTGCAGGTTTTATGTCAAGTGTGTTAAATTTCTGGTGTTGCCACAGACACAAAGCAATTTACCACACTTGGCATTGTCCCTTTTCTGTAATATTGTGTCATTTATAGCTTGTGTGTGTGGGAGCTTAGATGTGGCTCTCAACCCTGGAATGCAGGATGCAGTAGCAGGACAGGGAGAGGTGCTTATTGTGTGCCTGTCAGTCACACAAACAGACATAAACTTCGGGAGAGTAGGGCGGCCCTAGAGAAGTGGCGCCTTGAAGAAGTAGCATTGATAGTACCAACAGTTGGATCAATCTGCAGACCCTTAGTTGACAGGAATAGAGCAAAGTAAAAAAAAACTGACTTGACCTTCATGAACGAGATTGAATTAACGCTCAAAATCCCCATTTATCCATTTCCGTGGGCGACCATTTTGCATTGCAACATTGTCAGTTCATTGCTCAGGGAACAGCCGATCCCTATTGGTCATGTGACATTGGGAAAATTCTGTACAGCAGTAGTGTCAAACTCATTTGAGCTCAGGGGCCACGTGGTAGAAAAAAAACATTCTCACGGGGGCCGGACGAGAAAATTATTAGCATAAAGTGTGCCATACCTGGAAGGCTGGAGGTCATTTCTGAGCCTTACAATTAAATTATAATTTAGGGATGGAAGATTTGATTGTAAAATTTTTCATTCACTAACATTTAATCTGCTATGGTTAATCAACTATGCGTTTATATATTAACAAAAAAGCAGAACATTTAATTCATTTCCAATCGTTTTTATAACTTGTGGTCTGAAAAGTGACAAAAAAATTGCATACCTCATTTAAATGATTTGATTGAATGACTCAAGTCTATTTTTCTATGAAAATGTTTACCTCAATATGGGAACAAAGCTGTTAAGATATAGAGCTATGGCTTCTTTAAACAGCAGAGACCCAGATGCTATTTTTCATATCGCGCCTGTGACTTAAGTAAAATAATATTTAGACGGGATTCCTCCTCAATGTTCTCTGGTTGATTAATAGTAATCAGCTAATACAGCTAGAGTGGGTGCTTTACGGGTGGCACCTAGCTTTGGCGACCTCCAGTGGACATATTTAAAACAGCAAGTCATTGTGTGACGCAACGTGGCTCATTGTCTCTCAGCATTGTCTCGCGGGGCACATTTGGCCCGCTAGCCATGGGTTGGACACAGTGAGCCCTTGTTTATCATGTGATGGTTCTGACGAATATTTCTGGCTTCTATGCCGAAAAAGATACGCCAAAAAAAAAAAAAAAAAAGGAAATTATGGTCGCCAGATAATAAACATTTTTCAGGTTGGTGATTAAAGTTTGATTCAAAAAGAAGCATAGTATATCTGAAAAAATGTCTAAATAAACACAAAATGTCAATTGTTTTTCATGCACATGGGCTTACTACTGAGAATTGAAAAAATCCCATAACAGTCAATGGAAAGTCAAGAGTTCAAAGTGTGGTTTATTTTTTTGTGAATAATAGTAATAATAATAACGCAGACATGTCTGCCACAAAAAGTATAATGGAAAGTCGTGTGTCTAAACTGAAGACAGTCTACAAGAGGGAGCAAAGAATCTCAAGTCCTTCTCCCCTCGTTTCTCCTAAACTTACATACATGATTCCTTTTTTTGGGAGGTAATTCCGGCTGAAAGACGTCCGTTATTAAAAAGGAAAACTTGATTGGTGAATTCTTCCTGTGTTCCAGTATCAGCACCTGTTCAAGAACAGACATTTAATTATTTTCAAAGGGACTTCTGTCAAAGTGGGTCTAGAGAAGACCAATCTTGCCATCTACGAATGTGTAAAGGTAGAAAAATATATGCCATAGAAATAAATTACATGAATCAAGTAATACCTAAACACCATATGTGTAAAACTGGCATTTTCTTTTTGCCTAAAAATATCTCAGTTCAGTGCACGTTATACAGAGTTTTACATTTGAACTACCGTATTAATGCAATTATTGATCGATCAGTTTCAAAAATACAGCTGACTAATATAACATTAAGTGCAACAGGAATCAAACCCCGTCACTGGGACGCCGATAAATATAACATATAAAAGAAATTCTGATTGGCTAAATAAACAACTGTATTGACATTGATGTTATGCCACCGGGCCTGCACAACTGATTCTGAAAGGCCTACAAGGAAGATTTCTGAGCCCAGCCAACAAATGGCAGAAATGTTATTGTTTAAAATGCTTAAGAATAAAAGCACGCATCTGGAAGCAGCATAACCAGGGGAGAAGCAATGAAAGGAAGCTGACAATTTGGAATTATTTAATTAGTATTCATGGACTAACTATACCAGAAAAAGGCCTTGAAGGCCCTGACAGCCCACCACTGCAGAGACTGGAATGTTTTTTCTTTTTATGAAAAGAAATAACATTAGTATAATAGTTGTATTTTTGCCTAGTATTCAAATCCGTGCTTTGTCCTTTTTACCAAATGAAAGTTTTTCTGTGCTAATAACACATTTCGAGAATCAGGGCTCAAGCACTATTTTCATGGCCAAATTCAAGCACCTTTTAAAGGACTTTCAAAGCCAATTTCCCAATTTTTCTAGTACCATTATAAGAAAAAATCTGATGCGAATCAGGTAGCGACAAATGTATTAGTGATTTTATGCATGTTTGATTTTGTGTCAACAAATGATTTTTTTTACTTTAGTATATTGGTAAAATATTTGTTATTGTAGACAAATATCTCATATAGGAGTTAGGTAAACATGAAATACAAAGCTTACCACTGGGGAAATGGTATATTAATTTTTTGCATGCCCCATTATAAATGTCCTAATTGATATGTAATCCTCTCACCAATACACATGTCATAGTGCCCCGTTTAGGTGTAACATACACCAGTCCTGTGCATGATTTGAAGGTGGCGATGACGCTTCAAAGGACAATGCCATACAAATGCCAGATGCTGTTAATCACAATGAAAGAAGAAATGTAATGGCAAAGCCAATAAAGAGCAGTGCTTGTCATTATTAAGCAGACTTGTTGAGAAACATATTCATATTAGGCATTAACAAGCGCTTTACGCAAAATTCAAGCACTTTAATCCTGACACTTTAAAATTCACACATTTTCAAGGGATTCAAGCACCCGTACAAACCCCGGGGTGCATTATTTGATTCGTTAATCACAGATTAAAAAGTGGTTAAAAGCTCAGGCTACTGTGCGACCTCAATTGGATATCATTTTTTGTGACAAAATATATCCTATGTTGCAAAATACAGGATAAATACAGAAATAAGTAAATGACAGAATAAATGACTTAATTGCATACATGAATGACTACACTGCATTTATGTCATATATTAAGGTATCACGATTTCTGTATTTATTCCAAAGGCATATATTTGCAGGTATTTATGCGCTTTTTTCCTACGTATGGCAGGTCGGCTTCTCCATATAACATTTAACTACCTGAATCGACAGGTCACCATCGCTGTTGATGCGCTCGTGGGTTGTGCTGCCGCATCACTCTCATGTTGCGGTATTTGGACACGATGCTGTGGCTCTTCCGGAACGCCGGCTTCTGGTTTGGCAACGGATGTGGCACCATGTTTTCCTTGTTGAAAAAAAGCATATCGTGATGAGCATTTAATTTTTAATGCTTTGAAATAAAAGTTGTGCACACCATTAGAGGTCGTCTTAAATTCCCTGACGGTTCAGTGCCGGGCCTCCGCATTACAGGCGCTCTTGGCCTCTATCAAAAAAATAGATAAGAATAAACTATCAATACATGTCACCAAGGGAAATCTGAATAATACATCAACTTACTGGCATGGGTCCAGGTCGTCTGAATGGTTTGTCCTGCATTGCATTTACTTGTCTAAAAAGGAAAGAAAGAGATTCCGTAAAACCTAAATAATCTATCTCAATTTTCCTACAAAATAACACTAAATACCTGAATGTTCTTTTTTCTAAATATCCACGTTTTCTGTCGGGTGACCTCGAGTCGGTTTTTCCTGGCCGGCTGTTGAAAGACGTGTCTGGACCGATTGAGGAAAAAAAAAAAAAGTGAATACAGAGGAAGTCAATTTAAAAAGAAGTGGTTGTATGTGTCCTTGCTAAGTCTAAAGACAGATAGTTGCCTTGCATTGCTGACGCTGCTATCGGTTAGTGTAAAAGGGAAAAGTGTGAAGCACAGTGTAAAGCGCTTTGGGAGGTCTTCATTGACTTGAAAAGCGCTACTTAAATGCATTCATATTTACATTTAGAAGCGAAATCAACCTATTTTCAGACATCTTTGTGGCAGCCATTTAGCCACTTGCTTCTTACATAAAACTACATTCTGGGAGAGGATGGAGTAACATTGTTTTCTTAATTTGGAACTGTCTAGTTTCCAACAACCTTATTTCCTTACAATATATGTCTTAAACTCATGGCTCTAGGGCCAGAAGGGCCCCCCACATCATTTTATGTTGCCTGCGAGAGCTTAAAATGCATCAAAAAATAAATTAGTCGAGTACTTTCACCCAAAGCTACATTTCCCATGATGCTTGTAAAGTCCCATGCGGGCGGAGTGACAGCTCAATGCCACTGGACTGTTTCCAAATCAATGCCAATGAGTGGAATACAGAAATAAAGGATACTATAACTGTCCAATATTTTTTTTATATGACTTGTTTATATCATATGATTAGCAACATTTCTTTCAATACAAAGAGAATGTGAGAAATGAGTCATTTGACATTAAACAGTAGTTACATTTATTTGACATACCATTTAGTGATAACTTATAAGATACATGGGGCCTTTGAAGACAGCAGTTGCGCTGATATGGCCCCCGGTGAAAATGAGTTTGACACCCCTGCGTTACAAAATGGCTCCTCCCAGAGATTTATTTTTTAAAGAAATATTCCACTTCTCAATCAAGCTAGTAAGGCCACATCATTTTTTTGGTTGTGTTTAGCAGGCAAAAAAAAGAAAAAGAAAAATTGCAATTACTGATTTTTGACTTGAGGGTCCACTCTTTGGCCGGAGAGTCCTCCTTGGACGTGCTGGGGCCAGCCGCCCAGTGAGACACCACCACCAGATCTCGTTTCTCGACGGGGGAAGACCTGAAAAGAGGTCCGCCTGGTCAGGTAAATGCATCAAAAGGGACGTGTCACAATGTAGCCAAATCAGTCATGAGCGCCGCAGCGAGAAATTGAGCATGTAAAGCCAGATGTCACACAGTTGTACTTACGAAACAGGGCACTTCCATGCTTCTTTACTCCTACATTTGCACTTGATATCAATCTGAGCTCTTCTTCTACTTGTTAAAGCGGTTGATAGGGGGGTAGAAAAACAATGGCATCGACATTCCTGGATTGGCGTTTTATTTGGCCGTGCTGCTCCTCAAAGAAGTTGACAGGATGCCTCTGTCTCTTTGAATGGAACCGGTCGAAAATCCCAGCTGTGTTGGGCTTCCAAGAAGTTGTGGGCTTCACATGGGACTCAGTGGTTTGAGAGGTAAAGGCAAGCAGACGGTGCGAGGGCAATGGTTAAAATCTTTGTTTTTAGGGGGCGTTGCTCTGCATGCAAGCAATGACATGGAAAAGAGAAAGTAGGGGTACAGCACAGTTGGTAAAAATGAAACCCCTTTAGGCAATGCGAGGGATTTGGGGCCCAGATGAAATTGTACTGTAAAGGTTTTGTGACGCCATTAGTAGCTAGAAGCTGGACTCAAGTCGACATCTCGGCAGGTTATGGATCGTTGGCATATGTTGGAAGTATTATTTTGTCCCCTTTGACCACACAATAGAATTATCATCACTCTCCCAAGTGACAGAGTAGCATTATTGGAGATGCGTTTTCGGCAGCCATCATTTTGTTGCTCAATTCTTTATATTAGCACCTGGCTTGCACATAAAGCTTTGATTTCCAGCATAAATGATTCTTCCAAGTGTTGAAGTCTGGGGGGACACAAGACCTCTTCAGTGCTTGAAAGCGCAGCAATCAATTTTCCTCATTGTTGTGAATCTTCTCCAAACCAGGAGGCCCGAAAGAGTTATTTCCTCTTGAACTTCCAATTTTGAACGTCTTCAGCTTGGCCATTAGCAATTATGAACTGTGCTGATATCAGTGTTTTAGTCCAAGATATCTCCTTACTGGAACCGAGGATCACCTTTAAGTTTTTCTTTGCCCACGAGTAGATTTCAGATCGGGGAATGTTGTAATGGTGATCTGTGCAGCCCTTTGAGACTTTTTGTGATTTAGGGCTATACACATAAACATGACTTGACCCTTTAATGGGAGCGGCGACACACACTAGCACGTGTTTTGTTTTTGTGGTCCCTCCAAAATTACGATTGTTGCCCTTCTCTTGTCCAACAGGTTTCAAACCTCAGAGAACACGAGCACAACTCCTCTCAAGACGACTGACAGAAGAGGGAGGGGCGTCACGAGGGCTGACTCCACTTTGGAGATTTCAGAGGTTGTTTGTCTTTCACGTTAAGTACGGCAGATTACGTAGAAAGGAATGGGATGGAGCAGGGACCTGAGAGGCAGTTTTACGTCTTCTTGGTTTTCCCACAAGTGCTCATCATCAAAAAATTGTTGACCTCCCAATCATTATTATCAAGCCCCTGAGAAGAGTCCGAGAAGGAAAATACCGTACCTGTGCGTATTCAAGGAGCGACGTGACTCCACCTGTTCTTTTCGGACACGAGTCTGTCGCAGGGAGCTGCTGCCATGGCCTTCATCTCTGACGGGGGACTGATAAGAACTTGTGTCCCTCGGTGGCAACCTTTTCTGGGGTACAGGGATTGACTGGAAGCGCTTCTTCCTGATGGCCAGAATGGAGGTCGAGGGCCCCCGTGGGGGAAAGTCACCTGTAGGGGGCCTGGGCCTGAAAGGTTGAGGGAATCGCATTCTCATGGGTGACTCCGTTTTTATTTGCCTGCCTTTAAAGAGGAAACTTTTATCCCTAAGTGATAAATATCGACCAGCAAAGGGTCGTGGAATACTGAGGAGGGGAACGCCGTCCCTCCTGTAGTACTTTGGGCCACTGTGATCTTGATCATGGAAGGGGACGCTGACGTCGGAGAATCTCCTCTTGCGGGGAGCCATCAGCGGCCCATCTTGAGGGCTCCTGCGGAAGGCAGACGTTGGGGACGGGCCTCTTTTCCAAGGCGGAGGTCTGAAAAGAGGACGAAGGACATCTCTTGGGCCCTCCATCACGTAGGGCCTGCCGCCTTTCCTCTCCATAGAGCCGTGCTGCCTTCTGGAGTCTTGTTCAGATGACCACCTGCGTATCCATCAGACAGAAGAAATTGTTACAATAACAGATCTTGCTTCCATCAAGTGGCTGTAGGTGCTTTTCATATGAAGCAGCCCCTCCCACAAAGCCACAAAAAAAATTTAGTCGGAGGAAGGGGGCATTTCACCGTCACTGACAAATTATGGACTGATTACAAAAATTCTTCGGGTGACATCACATTCAAAATCAGATTTTAGCAATAGGACTTAATCACATCTATGGGGGCAGAAGGATTGACAAGCCAAGTAACTCAAGTTGTGCATCAGGACCAGCTTTCTTTTCAATTACTTTAACCGGCCGGCAGAGCCCCTTCCATCCAGTACCTCTCCTGACTCGAGCCTCTCCCATGAATCTCCCTCGGGCTCCGCTGAGGCCCGCGTTGGCCGTTATGCGGGTGAGTGAACGCCCCGCCGTCGTTCCATCGCTTCTGGCCGTAATCAGCGTCCACAAAGTGCCTCTCCCTTGGGTCCTCACGGGGGCCTCGGAACCTCTGCTCCTGGTGGGGGAATGTGCGGTCTCTTTTGGGGTCCCTAAAAGAGCCCTGAAATGATGGCTCCGGGCCGGGCCTCTTGCCGTCTGGATGGCTTCGAAAATTTCTCGGATAAGGTGCTCTGTGACCTGAGGAGTCGCCGCGTGGAGGGGGTCCACCATGACCTGGGGACACTCGTGCAGGACTTCGGGACAATGACTGATGCGGAGAGCGATTTGATCTGGACGAAGGTGGCCTCCTCTGTCTGTGATGCGCTTCCATTTTGGGAGGATACGAGTCCTCATTATGTTCCCTCCAATTATTGAAACGGGGTTCTCGCCGGTCTTCCATGTGCGGGCTTCTTCTGTCCGGTGGTGGTTGGCCTCGACCACGACCCCTCGACTCTCGCCAGTTTATGTGAGGCTTTCCTGGGTGGTCTTGGGGGTCTCGTCTCGTTTTTGAAATGGGGAGGTAATTACCTTCTCTGTGCCCGTTACCATGATCGTCTCCGTAAGCTCTGCTGTAAGGAAATAAGGAGGGTTCAGTAAATTAAATCTGACCAACAGATTATGTGCACTTGTACAAGACCTTTGCTTTACGCGCAGAGGTCCAAAATGTGTTCGAACCATCTTCTGCAGAGTCTAAATGACAAAAGGACAGAGAGAGCTGTTAAAAGCAAAACATTCAGAAACTTAAAACTAAAACTGTCCAACATATAGAGTAGACGCCCAGTATACAGTGACCTCTCCTTTGTTTTCACTTGTGTGGAATTAGATCTTTTTGGCCCCTCTTTATGACATTTCTCCCACTATACATCAACAAATCTTTTTTAATGCCAAAAAACAAATGAACTCTAAAATCGGTGAATGACGAGTTACAATATCTCCCAACATATCAAATGTAGTCTTCTATTGGTTTGCCTCACAGCATTATGAAGATGCAAATTTGCCAGTGATGTGCTTCTCGACTCGAATCCCTGAAGCGTGTGCTGAGTAATTTAGATATGTAGTTGATGAGCTATAAGTCAATGCGTGTGTTAATGACGTACACGGAGGCGTTTGAAGCCCCGCCAAGGCGGGTGTACCTCGTGACCGATTCCTGAAACGCTTCGCTGGGTCACAAAGAGTCTCAAAGGGATTCACAGGTTATTACACATGAGAAGTTTAGGTTATGCATATGCTATAGAGTAGAAGTGAGTTTTAAGCTTAGATTTAAACATTTCCACTGAGGTTGGAGATCGAATCTCAGGGGGAAGGGCATTCCACAGTACCAGTGCACGGATGGAGAACTCTCTCGAACCAGCAGAACACTTCTTGGCTCTTGGGATCACCAGAAGACCGGCGCTCTCAGAACGAAGGCTTCGGGCCGGAACATAGGGGGGATCAGATCTGAAGGATATGAAGGGGAAAGTCCATGTATGATTTTGTATAATAATAAGAGAACCTCACATCTTAGGCTAACAGGGAGCCAATGCAGGTTAGCCAACATTGGGGTGATGTCATCGGCCTTTTTTGTCCAAGTTAAAATGCTCGCTGCGGCATTTTGTACCAGCTGAAGACTCTTGAGTCTGGTCATCGGAAGACCGGAGAGTAGTGCAATACAGTAATAGAGACGGGAGGTAACAAACGCGTGAATTATAATCTCCGCATCCGACAGACAGTATAGGACGAATTTTAGCAATGTTACGAAGATTGAAGAAAGCGGTTCTAGTAATTTTCTTTACATGCGTTTGAAAGGACAGATCGGGGTCAAATATAACATCTAAATTTTTAACTTAGTCACTCTGTGTGATGTGACATTTGTCAATGTTCACAGCAGTTTTTGAGAATAAGTCACGGCATTTAGATGGACCAATGACTAAAATTTCGGTCTTTTCAGAGAATAAGACGCAAGAAATTGAGTGACATCCACTCTTTTATCTCAGTGAGGCAGGCCTCCAAATTTCCACAATTTAGTGTTGCAGATTCCTCCAACGGAAGATATAATTGAGTGTCGTCTGCGTAGCAGTGGAAACTGATATTGTACTTGTGAATAATATCACCTAATGGAAGCATGTAAATACTGAAAAGAAAAGGGCCAAGCACTGAACCCTGCGGATCACCACAGGTAACACTAAAGGGCTCAGATGTCATTTTGCCATATTTAACATAGTGCGTCCTATCGGAGGTAGGATCTGAACCATAAGAGGACGTTTCCTGAGAGACCAATCCATTTTTCCAACCGTTCTAGTAAGATATTATGGTCCACTGTGTCAAAAGCAGCACTAAGGTCCAGCAGCAGCAAAAGTGATGATGCGCCAGAGTCCATTGCCCGTAGGAGATCATTGGTTACCTTAATCAGAGCCGTCTCAGTAGAGTGGTTAGCCCTGAATCCTGATTGCATTCATTCAAAAATATTGTTCTCGGATATGAAATCATTCAGCTGCTGTGCCACTACTTTTTCAAGTACCGTATTTTCCGCACTATAAGGCGCACCGTGTTATAAGGCGCAACTTCAATGAATGATATAGTTTAAAACTTTTTTCCATACATGAGGCGCACCGCATTATAAGGCGCTATAAGTGAATGCTGGTTTAAGATCAGGTAATTGTGCAATTTTGTAATTGTAATCCTGTGCAGTCCTTCGAGACATTTTTGTGATTAAGGGCTATATAAATAAATGTAACTTGACTTGGCTACAGTAGAGGATGTAGTTATGTTATGCAACCATTAGCTGGTGCCGCGCTAAAGGGAATGTCAACAAAACAGTCAGATAGGTCAGTCAAACTTTATTAATAGGTAACAAACAAGCTTTCCACAACTCCATTCACTCCCCAAATGAATAAACAGCTGTTTTATTATTTTCTCTGAGGTAAAGCATTTTCGTGACACATCTTTGAACAACAGCAAGGCATAACATTTTACTTTTCCTCCATTTAGTCACGCAAAAAAAACGTCTGATACTGTTATGTTAAATTTAAGGTTAGTGCAATCGCAATATAGTGACACTCGTAATGTGCAAAAACAACAAGTGCAAAACAATAACAATAAAGCAATAAAAAAATAACTGTAAAACGTAAACACACACCAAGTAGGATCACCTCTGAATTCTTTAATGTTAAGTTCCCGTGCCAGCGCTGTTGCCTTCATTCGAATAGTTTTTGTACTGACACTTCGAATGGCTGCTCTTTGTTCAACAACCCACTGTTCAAGTGTGTCCTCCAACTGTGGCCATCTTGCTTTATTGCCACGGAAACTTTTAGTCTTCCTTACTTGGCACAGCTTATCCTCATGCCTCCTCCACTTCCGCACCATCGATTCATTAACTCTCTCGCTGCTGCTCTATTTCCGTGTTCTACTGCGTGACTGATCGCCTTGAGTTTAAACTCTGCGTTGTAAGCGTGTCTCTTAATAGGAGCCATTTCAGGGTCTTTATGCAAACGCATAAATAAAAGAGAATCGTTGTTTAATATTTTCCAGTATGCACAGCGCACTTTTTCTACGCGAAAAATGGAGTCGGTGGCTGCTTCTCTTAGTTGCGAGACCTTGCAATTCAATAATGATCCATATATAAGGCACACCGGATTATAAGGCACATAGTCAGCTTTTTAAAAAATAAAAAAAAAATCTGATTTGATGTGCGCCTTATGGTGCGGAAAATACGGTACTTTAGAAAGAAATAGTAGGTTTGATACAGGTCTACAATTACAAAAGCTTTCTGGATCAAGGTTGGGTCGTTTCAGTGTGGGTTTAATAACGGCGGACTTAAAAGCCGCTGGAAGGAAGGAAATCTTCTAAGGGCATAACAATCACCACAAATAGAGGTTTTAAATGAGTTTAATTTTTAATCTGGCTTTTCCTTCCCCCTCTGCTTAGGCCACTGTTACACCAGAAGGTAAATAAAATGTAATTTATCTTTAACATGAATGTGCAATTTGTAAGATGCAAATATATTACACATAAGAATTGCTTGGCTTAGGATCAGGGGATGGTGTATTTGTAACCTTTGCAGTCTTTTGAAACATTTTTGTAATTAAGGGCTATATACAAACTTGACTTACTTTGTTGTTTTAAATCTAGGGTTTGGACGGGGTTTGATGTTTTTTAATGGTTTCTATCTACTTTTAAAAAAAAAAATTGCACTAGGCCTGGCCTAAAATTAGAACGGTGTTTCACATAAGATATTGCCGAGTGGCACATTTTAAACTTGGTTGAGTCTGCAACCACATTTGTTGGTCATTGGCTTTCTTAGCCTTGTCCACGAGGGGCCTGTGAATAATGTACATCGAAACTCGGATTAGAAATATCGTAGTTTTATTCAGGGACCACGCGAGTGGCAAAACAAGTGCTTTGAGGGCATTCCCGGTGCAGGATTTTAACTATATAACATCAAATGGCTCACGACGGAGATTTTAGATCTAAACTAGGCTAAGCTAGGCTACAGCGGACACATTTGCCACAAAATGGCGTCAACTTGCCCCTCGAATGTCGACGCTTGGAACCTGTGCAGACGTTTATCTTGTAATATGTTATACCCTGATACATTTTGTTCAACTTACCGAAATCCACTCGACGAAAACGACGTAAAATGAAGTTTTCAGCTGTTCTTTTACGTCTCGACGAACCAGGCGCGGAATTAATGAAGCTCGAGGAGGAGCTCGTCATTGACGAAGGTTGACGTCACACCGTATGTACGTCACCTTTCTTCACTTGAATGAAACATGTGAACGTTTTAACTAAAGAAAAACAACAAGTTAAATTATATTGTACTTGTGATACAGAGCTATGCCACTGCACAATAGTATTGCCCTTTACACATTGGTTAACTGCTGTTAAAAGTCTCGATAAAATTGTTCAAACCTCGTATTGATAGAATATGGAAAAAAATGTTAAAACGTCATATTGTCAGATATAACGAAATTGTGAAAATGCTTAATTGCTGTTAAAATTGTCGAGAAAAATTGTTCAAACCTCACATTGTTTATTTGCTGTTAATAGTGTCAATGAAATTGTTCAAACCAAAAAATGATAAAATGAAATTGTAATTGTGCAATTTTGTAATTGTAATCCTGTGCAGTCCTTCGAGACACTTTTTTGATTTAGGGCTATATAAATAATAATAAATTTAGCAGAAATTAAACACATTCACAATTTCATTATATCATATTACAACAATCCCAATATCAGCAACACTAAATTGTGGAAATTTGGAGGCCTGCCTCATTGAGATAAAAGAGTGGATGTCACTCAATTTCTTGCGTCTTAACTCTGCAAAGACCGAAATGTTAGTCATTGGTCCATCTAAATGCCGTGACTTATTCTCAAAAACTGATGTGAACATTGACAAATGTCACATCACCCTGAGTGACTCAGTTAAAAATTTAGGTGTCACATTTGACCCCGATCCGTCCTTTAAAACACATGTAAAGAAAATTACTAGAACCGCTTTCTTCAATCTTCGTAACATTGCTAAAATTCGTCCTATACTGTCTCAGTCGGATGCGGAGATTATAATTCACGCGTTTGTTACCTCCCGTCTCGATTACTGTAATGCACTACTCTCCGGTCTTCCGATGACCAGACTCAAGAGTCTTCAGCTGGTACAAAATGCCGCAGCGAGGCTCTTAACTAGGACAAAAAAGTCCGATCACATCACCCCAATTTTGGCTAACCTGCATTGGCTCCCTGTTAGCCTAAGATGTGATTTTTAAGGTTCTCTTATTATTATACAAAATCATTCATGGACTTTCCCCCTCATATCTTTCAGATCTGATTTCCCCCTAAGCCTTCGTTCTGAGAGCGCCGGTCTTCTGGTGATCCCAAAAGCCAAGAAGTGTTCCGCAGGTTCGAGAGCGTTCTCCATCCGGGCACCGGTGTTGTGGAATGCTCTTCCCCCTGAGATCCGATCTGCAACCTCAGTGGAAATGTTTAAATCTAAGCTTAAAACTCACTTCTACTCTATAGCATATGAATAACCTAAACTGCTTATGTGTAATAACTTGGGAAGCCCTTTGAGACTCTTTGTGATTAAGGGCTATACAAATAAAAATGACTTGACTTGACTATTTAATTGCTGTTAAGTGTCGATAAAACCTCATATTGTTGTAATATGATCTAATGAAATTGTGAATGTGTTTAATATCTGCTAAAAATGTGGACAAAAATTGTTCAAACGTCATATTGTTAGAAAATGATATAACGAAATTGCAAATACAGTATGCTTAATTGCTGTTAAAAGTGTCGAGAAAATTTGTTCGAACCTCACATTGTTTATTTGCTGTTAAAAGTGTCAATAAAATTGTTCAAACCAAAAAAAGTTTTCATTTAAAGCCTTTTGTTTTTAAATTTGGCTAGCATATTTGATTTGTTTGACTAGTGCGAATTTACTGAAAACAAACGAACGATCTGACATGAAAAAGGTTTTTATATTTTTAATGATATCCGTGCACGGCTCAGAAAGTACAAAATTAGATGTAGTTTATTTATTGATGCAGTAATCCATCTATAGAAACAAATTTAAAACGCATTTGCGGGGCTTCAAAAGTTGGATATTCGTACAAAAAAAGTCAATGTTACGAGAGGCGTTCGGCAGTCACGTGATTTTTAAGCAGCTGCCATATTGGATTACACAAATGAAAGACCTGTTAATTTACTGATTTCCCCCTCATATTTTATAGTTTGTTATTATTATTATTATTTCAAATTGTTTGCGCTGTACAACAAATTTTGTACAGGAAAGCCTTTTTTGAACAAGTAAATTTTAAAAACTCGTTTTTTGGTAGGCAGTTCTTGTTTTGTCTATTTCTGCTCTAATCCAGATCGTGTCGGTCACTGGTAGCAGATTGCTAAAATCACTGTGGTAATCTAGCAGATGATCGATCGAGTATTTATTTGGTACATAAAATAAACTTGTTTGAACAAATTATCTTTGTTTTTATTCTACAGTCTGTGTTGCTGTGAGTAAAAAGGTGTTATGTTATGTTTCTAAGGGTTATTATCACTTAATAAGAATCATTTTTAATCATTCCTAAGGAGAGTTATTGACTGAGGTAGACAGGTATGAGAAAATCCAACACAAATTGATCTGTGTACGTTAGATTAGGCAGGGTTTCCAGGTTGAGATAAGAGGAGACCCATGTTGGATGAAAAACCACAAATTGTTATTAAAATCCCAACGTTTTACTGCAATTTCATCCCGAGACATTATTAACTACTTACCCACACAAGAACTAATCGATGACTGTAGCAGTGGTTGACTGTCAGGGCCCGAAAGGCCTTCTGCCGGCCAAAAGAATATCTGAATAATATGAGGTTACGGTAATTATATTTCGTCCATGAATACTTACTGAATAATGCCAAATTGTCTGTTGGCTTCCTTTCATTGCTTTCCCCCTGGTCGATCTGCTTCTAGGTGTGTTTTTATATTAAAGCACTTAACCAATCACATTTCAGCCATTACTTGTTGCCTGTGTCAGAAATCTACGCAGAGGCCTTCACATTCAGCTTCGCAGGCCCCGAGGCTTAAAATGAGGGACAATAAAGCTGTTGGTTTAGTCAATCAGATTTTGAGTTGGTGAGCCAACACTTGTTAACAGGCATTTGGAAACGTCACCGGTTGCACCAACTATGATTGGCTAGAGTGCGGTGACCAAAGTGTCAGAAAAAAGGTGCCGGATATGCGACAGGCCAGGCATGAATTTCGGCTTCAGCTTAGATGCAGATAGAAATAACATCCTGATGGTACTGAAAAGCACGGAATCTGTACGAAAGGGTAATTTTCTTTTTGAGGAAAGAAAGGAGGATGGATTCTGTGCACCAAAAAATATTTTTGGTGGGTGCCATGTGGCTATATTTCTAAATGATATTACAATTTCTTGATGCTTTTGTCGCAGCTGTAGCTGCAGTAAATGTTTTACAGCCATAAAATAGTTGAAGTTGATTAATTCAAACCCGTATTTGATGAAAAAAAACACGTAGTCATTAAAATCCCGGCGTTCCACCGACAATTAGGCGCACATAAAATCAGATTTTTTTTTAAAAAGCTGACTATGCGCCTTATAATCCGGTGCGCCTTATATATGGATCAATATGAAGCCGCGACAGGTCTCGCAACTTACGGTAGGCAGCCACCGACTCCATTTTTCGCGTAGAAGAAGTGCGCTGTGCATACTGGGAAATATTAAACAACGATTCTCTTTTATTTGTGCGTTTGTATAACGACCCTGAAATGGCTCCTATTAAGAGACACGCTTATATTGCAGAGTTTAAACTCAAGGCGATCAGTCACGCAGTAGAACACGGAAATAGAGCAGCAGCAAGAGAGTTTAACAATAATGAATCGATGTGGCGGAAGTGGAAGAAGCATGAGGATGAGCTGTTTACATTTTACAGTTATTATGTTATTGCTTTATTGTTATTGTTTTGCACTTGTTATTGTTTTTGCACATTACGAGTTTCACTATATTGCAATTGCACTAACGTTTAATTTACCATACAGTGTCAGACGTTTTTTTGCGTGTAGACTAAATGGAGGAAAAGTAAAATGTTATGCCTTGCTGTTGTTCAAAGATGTTAAAGAAGGGTCACGAAAATGCTTTACCTCAGAGAAAATAATAAAACAGCTGTTTATTCATTTTGGGAGTGAATGGAGTTGTGGAAAGCTTGTTTGTTATCTATTAATAAAGTTTGACTGACCTATCTGACTGTTTTGTTGACATTCCCTTTAGCGCGGCACCATCTAATGGTTGCATAACGTAACTACATCCTCTACTGTAGCCAAGTCAAGTCACATTTATTTATATAGCCCTTAATCACAATTACCTGATCTTAAACCAGCATTCACTTATAGCGCCTTATAATGCGGTGCGCCTTATGTATGGAAAAAGTTTTAAAATATATCATTCATTGAAGGTGCGCCTTATAACACGGTGTGCCTTATAGTGCGGAAAATACGGTACATACCGGGACAATATAAGCTACTTACCTGTCAAAAAACTAAATAGTGAATGTTCCATGGCCAGCCGATGGACACTAACTTGCCAGTGACCTGCTGTAGAGGAACTACATGATCATAAATTCATTTCGCCCCAACCTTTTCCAACGACTGACTCTGCCAGACCAACAGTTCATTTACAGGAAGTGACCAGACTCTGCAGTTGTGTAATAGAGATTTGAAACACCAAAGTGATCATTTCCTCCACATATTGCTGTGGCTTACCAAGGTACGCAACAAACTCTCCTTGGTGCTAGGTATAAATATAATTCTGACACGCTATAAAAGAATTCCTCATTATTTCAATAAGGTTATTATCTTAAAACCGGGTTTATTGATCAGCATATTAATTCCTGCTACAGAATTTCTTCCCCCTCCCCCTTGCTAACGCCGCGAGTCCTAGTGTCAACAATGTTCTTCATTCTTTCATTTAATTCAATTGTCGGTCGCTGGTTCGCGCCTCGACCGACACATACCTAATTGGTATAATGGCGGCGCCCTCTGGCTGCGGCTGCACCGACTCGCTACAACGGGTCAGGTGTATCGACATTTCGTTCTGTGTACATTGTTACAAAGAATGACAATACAAAGGAAATTATTATTATTATTATTATTAATTGTCCTTGCCATGTAAACAAATCGTAGTTTGTTAGAATCACACCACTTGTGTCATTAATTGTGTGTAAAGTACATATATTTTTTGTTTGGACTGATCAATCATTATTATAATCAATGAACTGCAAAATCGATAATTAAAAGCTAAAACAATGTTTAGAGTATTGCTTCTTTCAGGATGAATGATACCCAAGATAAGAATAGAGTATTTTGGAAACTAATTTGTGTGGAAATCATGAGCACCATCTTCTGGCCCAATCAGTAACCACCAAATTCGATTCTGAACCAAATAAATATAATTGAAAGCGATTTTCTCTACACTGCTTTTTTACCATTTGTACTTCAGTTCGAATGTAAAAAGACGCTAAGGACATTTGGGACAATGATGAGGCTGATGCGGTAGAGGGCATCAAAGAATTTAATCAATACGCAGTGTAAGAAAGGGAAGTATAACAGCGACATCAGCAGCAGCTCACGGCACTTTGACGTCCACGTCGCCTTTCCTGGTTCTCTTCATGATCTCCTCGATCCTCTGCAAAAGACGTCCAAGCGTTAAATAGCATTACGGTGGCCATTTTGCATTGCCACAACCTTTTTGCGAAGTTGGCGCTCTTCCACTTCTTGCTGTTCCCGGTCTTGACGCTGACGCTGCGCTTCTTCCATTGGAGATTTTTTTCTCTTTCAACATAACAAGCAACACATTTCGGTTTTTAATTTCCCAAGCAGACTTTTTGCCACACAACGTATCTTGCATACCCCTTAAAAGATAGTCTTGTATCATCCATTCATCCATTATCTACACTGCTTATCCTCAGTAGGGTCGCGGGGGTGCTGGGGCCCATTCCAGCTAGTCTTGTATCATATATGTTATATTTTCCATATACAATGTGCTCTAGACTAAAAGGTGCATGGAATTAAATCTACAGTAAGAGCTAGTGTGTTTATTCACTGGACATTTTATACATCCGCAGTATGTATTAGAGGTATTCGAACCGATCCAAATACTGTATCGATATTATCAATACTAAACAAGTACTTTGATTGGATTGATACTATTTTCCTGGGATCAATACTTCACTGCTCCACCAATTTCCTCAAAGCGCAGCTTCTTTATGTAGATAGCGTAAGCCTTTCGCTCACCCGGTCCATAAATTTATGCCGGATTCATGATTGACAGGCGCAGTTTTAGCACCTCACCCCACCTGACATGCTGCTGCATCCTGCCTATGTCATGATTTGCCAATTGCCCTCACCTGCGCTCACTCGTTCAGCCCCAACTGCCACTCGTTCTCTAATTAGTACTCTTCCTATTTAAGCACGTCATTCACGTTCACTCCTTGTCGGTCCGTCAGCGAACCTCTTTTGACTCTGGCTCTCCTTTTGATCCCTACCTGTTTCCTGTATCGATCCCCGATCCAAGCTCCGTTCTCCTGTTGGCTACCCGTATCCTGCCTGACCTGTTTCCTGTATCGATCCCCGATCCAAGGTCCGTTCTCCTGTCCCAGCTACCCGTATCCTGCCTGATTCTGTTTCTTGTATCGATCCTGATCCAAGCTCCGGTCTCCTGTCCCGGTTACCCGTATCCTGCCTGATTCAGTTTCTTGTATTGTTCCCCGAATCTCTGGCTTCCCGCTCGTTCCGGCCACCTGTCTTGTTCCGATCTCCGACCACACTCTGTCTCCCGTCCCGGCTCCCCAACTTGTTCCGATCTCCGACCACGCTTTGTTCGCGAGGGCTTTCTGCTCCTCCTGCCCAGCGAGCAGCAGATCGCTGTCTTTTCCCCTGTCCCTGACCTCCCCGGTCCCTTAATAAAGCATTCTGTGAAACGTTACGCATTTGGGTCCAACGCTCGTTCCGGACGTGACAGCCTGCCAGGCAGAAGAGAGGGCCAAACCTATGTCCTCACTCCTACCAGAAGCATAGATTGATGGAGGCAAATAGGAAGCGCTACATGGTGTGGAATTATTTTCAACTACATAAAAGGCAATGACAGGTACGGCCACAACGCCGGGAGCTTTTGAAGATCTCGACAAAGACTACAAAGAGTTCAGCTAAGTCAAATGATTCAGCAAAGCTGAAATTTGGTCTGTTAAATATTAGATCGCTTGCTCCAAAAGCTTTACTTGTTGATAACATTATTCGTGATTATAAACTTAACTGTATGGGTCTTTGTGAAACGTGGTTACGCCCGGATGAGCACTTAGCGCTAAATTATGCCTCTCCCCCAGACTACGAGAGTAGTCATATAGCACGCACGCTGAAAAGGGGTGGTAGTGTTGCGCTAATCTCTGAAAAATCGCTCAAATTTAATACACGTACCTCTAATAATTACAAAACGTTTGAGGCTCTTGTGATGCGGTCCCCTCAATTGTCAATTGATGTAATAACTATCTATCGTGCACCTGGGCCATACACAACTTTCTTAGACGAATTTGCTGAACTTTTGTCTGAACTAGTAACCTATGCAGACAAAATTATAATTATGGGAGACTTTAACATTCATATGAACTCCCCACAAAGTTCACTTACTATTGCGTTTAGTTCTCTAATTGATGCATTTGGTTTTACTCAACTGGTTGACTTGCGAGTTTTAACCTCAAACATTATGGTGCTACCGTGTACTACTGTTATCTCTGATCATTATTTAGTGACATTTGAGGTGCTAACTAAATGTAGAGTTAATAAAGCTGAGGGATTTAGCGGACGCAATATAAGCACTGGCACAGTTTCTGAGCTCTTTGAACTCCTTCCTGGAGCAGTTGCGTCCTTTCCTAAATACAATGGCTCGATTGACTCACTCATGAATGAGTTCAATACCACCCTGACTAGTGTGCTGGATTCAATAGCGCCCATAAAACTAAAATCACGTCCTAAAAGACGCACACCTTGGTTTACTGATGAAACTAGAACCCTTAAAAAAGAATGCAGGAAATGGGAGAGAAAATGGCGCGCTACCAAGCTTGAGGTTTTCCATCAAACCTGGTGTGACAGCTTGTTAAAGTATAAAGCGGCCCTTGCCTCTGCAAAATCGGCCTACCTTTCGAAGGTGATTGCGTCTCAAAAGAACAACCCCAAAGCCCTTTTTGACACTGTAGCATCGCTCCTGAACAAAAACCTGTAAATCTGTTGTCAGTACGGCAACACAACCAATGAGAGACAATTGATATTTGTTTTATATGAATGACTTTATTTTCAAAATATTGTGCAAGGGAGGGCACTTTAGTATTCTTGTTCACATTGTTATACAGTATTTGTATTTTAGTTAGATTGCTGCATTTTTGGTTTGACTCTCTCGTTTTGAAACCGTTGTAATGGAAATATTTGTATTGATACTGTTAAAGTTTGCAATGTATTTATATATTCTATAATGAATAAAGTAAAAATTTTACTGCCTAAAATCTTTTTGCTGTGTTTTTTAAAATTCTAAACTGAATTTAAGGGGGGAGGGTTCAATTATTCAATGATCATGACAGTTCTAAGCAAAAAGTATCAGATTGGTAATGTTCGATTTTACCCTTTATTTACCCTCTATCGGATCCATTCAATACATTCTCAATACCACCCACCTTGGTAATTGGCACAATATCAAAAAACTACTCAAAAACTTATATGATTAATAAAAAAGGTTGCAGTACCTCAAAGTTCATGAGCTCCTTGTCCCGCCTAATCTCATGTGTTAACGTTGGCAGGACAGAAACGGACTCCTCTGACCTAGGCCGACCGTCCTCTTGCTGCTTCTCCCTCTCCCTGCATGAAATTCCACAAAGGTTTTTCATTATCATGGAGACAATAACTTGTTGCCAGGGTCAGAAATCTACGCGACGGCCTTCACATTCAGTTCTGCAGGCCCTGAGGCAATTCCCTTCCCACCTTTCTTGCTGGGTTTTCTTCTCCTCCAGTTGTTTGGATCTGTGCTCTGCAAGCATCCTGCCAGCCTCCTCCGCGTCAGTTTTACCCGTCGCCGGCTTACGTGGCGACCAATCTGCGGCACGCGTGCATGAGAAGCTAAAAAAATATTCGTTGAGTGGAAAATGTCGATATCTGTCTACCTCCGTTGTTGTGATTCTTTGGAGAACTGTGTTCCTTCTCCGCTTTGATGCCTTCAGATGATTTTTCCCGGTCGCCTTCAACTGTATTCTGCTTGTGTTGAGGCACCGCCTCGGCCAAGAGCACTCTTTGAGGCCCAGCAGACCGAGATTTGGGTGGGCAGGCAGGGACGTTGCCAAGAGCCAGCCTGCACACACGTTTGAGAAAAAAATCAGTTGTTCACAAAGTCCTCTCTTGTTCTTAGGTGAATAATTGTATGCATTTTGTTCAGATTTGTTTTTATTCTGCTCATAGTAATTCTGTTTTTAGGATTGGACAACTGCCTGCAAAGTAGATTGCTTAAGATATCAGGGTTATTCCTAATTTTGACTGAGGAGATCATTTCTCCCTCATGCCATGAGGCTCTTTAACTCCACCCGGGGGAATAAAAGCCCACATTAAACTCCACCCCCTACATTTGCATATTACCCTATTTTTATTACAGTGTGTATTTTCCGTACCACTATTTGAATACTCTATATCAACACGTTATATTGTGCATTTTTGTATTCTATATATTTTATTTCTTTTTTTTTCAACACAAGGATACTGCTGGAAGTGTGAATTTCCATATGGGGATGAATAAAGTATCCATCTATCTATCTACTATTGAGCACTGTTGTTTGTTATTTTGACTATTATGCGCTGCTTACATCATTGTCACTATTAGCAAATGGTGTTGCTGTTGTTTCCCACATCTCTTAGGGCTAATATGCTTTTTGTAACCTATTCTTTGTGTAGCCCAGGGGTTGGGAACCTATGTCTCGCGACCCATATATGGCTCCTTTCATGAGTACATATGGCTCGAAGATAAAATAGAACAAGTTTGATTCTTACAATTTATTGCTTCATACAGCATCGATTGTGGCACATGCATAGCTGAGAGATTTACACAGCATGCTCGTGTTCTTTCTCCTTTGCCCAGCGCCGTCAACACTAAA
This sequence comes from Urocampus carinirostris, assembly GCF_059441175.1. Lineage (NCBI taxonomy): Eukaryota > Metazoa > Chordata > Actinopteri > Syngnathiformes > Syngnathidae > Urocampus > Urocampus carinirostris. The sequence goes on from NC_142365.1 coordinate 16,103,630, forward strand.
GGTAAATAGGTTGGTATCCTCGGTTGCAGTATTTGTGACATTTTTACAAAAAACTTTGCTTGCACCTTGTTTTGAAACCGTCAATTAGGACAAAAATGATAGTCAAAATGAGCATCAACACTCTTAAGTAACTAGGAGGGAGACATGGGACACAAACTTTGGCATAATTACTATTTCATAGATGTTATCAAATCAGCTAACGTCACACAGTTAAGCTGTACTGAGCAATTAGCTTTTGTCTGAAAAGAGGTTTAAGCAGTTTTGTTTTACTCTTCAGTTTAATTAAGTCAATAAAGTTTTTGTTAGTTGTGGCCATCCAAATTGCTACATTGTCTTCTGTCCTTATTATGAGTGTATGTTAAACTATAAACTTAACAATTGTTCCTATGTACCAGATGTTATACATCTTGAGGGTTTTGTACAGTCCTCTCCTGTTCTCTTTGCAAGCTCAAAATTAATTGACATCTTGTCTCTTTGAGTGTCTACTACAACTATGACTACATAAATATAACTAACTATAAACTTATGACAGTTTTTCCAATTGAGATCTGACTTGGAGACGGTGGGAGACGTTGTCGTCTTGGTGATGTTGGCAGGCCTTTGGGATCTGATTGTTGTGTTGTGGCCGCCAGGAGAGGCCTGTCCTCTTCGCACTTGCAGACGCTCTTTCTGAGTGAGGAAGCAAGTTTTGAAGACTTTTGTTCAAGGTCAGTTTGCTTTCGATTTTCCTTACCTTTGGCGTGCAGGGAGTGGAATGGGGACCTTTCTCCAGGTGGCTTCGTTGGGGGTTCGCCTGGCTACTGGAGTTGCCGGCGCATGCCCTTCGAGGGCTGCACGGCGCTGCAGGACACATGGGAACCTTATGAAATTCCAGAGATGCGAAAGGGCAGAGTCTTGTCTGCAAACGTCAAGTTGATAGTTGGGTTCCAATGAATAGTCATCGTTGTCGACAAAAATTGATAAATGGTAAATGGTCTCCATTTAATATAGCACTTTTCAAATGAATGAAGAGAAAGATAAGATAAATACTCGACAATAAATTTAATTGTGGACTATTGTCCCTGGACACGTTCTTCCAACAGAGTGAGGCATCTTTCTTTACATGAGTAGATAGATAGATAGATAGATAGATAGATAGATAGATAGATAGATAGATAGATAGATAGATAGATAGATAGATAGATAGATAGATAGATAGATAGATAGATAGATAGATAGATAGATAGATAGATAGATAGATAGATAGATAGATAGATAGATAGATAGATACTTTATTCATCCCCGAAGGGAAATTCACTTTTCCAGCAGCATCCCTAAGCTGAGAACAATCGAAAATAACTGAGAACAATCGAAAATAACACAGGAGCTGCTGGAGTGGCTGCCATTCGTGACGGCGCCGGAGAAACGATTCAATTTGAATCATGTACAAACAAACAAACAATTGAATCATGTACAAGAAACGATTCAATCTGAATCATGTACAAACAAACAAACAATTGAATCATGTACAACAAACAAACAAAATATTTATGTTTCAATAAGTGGAGTGTTAATAAAATGGGGGGAAAATAATTTCTGATACTGATATAACCAGGTAAAACTAATTTTAAGTTACCTGTCCAAATGAATGTATAATCTCTGCAGAGACTCACAGGTGCGCAATAACCATTAGCCTCTCTGTCTCCAGCATAAACATAAACATACAGAAATGGGGACGTCAACTACGTGTGTAAACCTTCTGAAGTTTGAAGCATTTTAGCCCGGATAAGTTAAAATAAAGGCTACTTGCAGAGTTTGCAAAGCAGACCTTGCGTATCATGGCGGTAGATCGGTAACACACGGACATATAAAATAAATGTCAGACAGTTGAACTAAACGGAGTCTGAGTCGTCTCAGTAAGATCCATGTAACGTTCGAGCCTATACAGTTTTGATGACATGCATTGTACATTTTATATGTGTATATATGGCTATAATAGAGAGCTCGAGCGTTATGCCAGACTTTGCTTGAAAAATGTATTTGAAATTAAATGCATGCAGTTCGAAGAACTAAATTCAATTGTTAAAACCGTTTTACTTCCAACTGTTAAGATACATTAAGTACTTTCGTCACAGACTTTGCAGTTGACCAATGAATGTACTTCACAAAATTGGCATCGTATTTGTTTTATTTACTGTTCTACTGCTGCTAGTGTGCCTCCTCTTGGTTTTTGTCACGGTTGCCATGGTGCTCAATTGGCCCCGTCCGTGTGGCGCCAGCTGCGGCTCGTTGACAGATTGGCTTCCCTTCTATTTAAGCTCAGTGCTCTCACTCTCCCTTTGTCAGTCCATCAACAAACCTCTGCCCCGCAAAACGTGGATTTTGACTCTGTCTGGCTTCCTGCCTGCGTTTCCTGTCCGGTATCGTTCCCGTCTATTTTTGTCCTGTTTATTATTCTCTCCGGTTTTCGTTTCCGTCTAGTTTGGCCTGTTTAATTTAGATATCCTGTTTCGATATCAATCCTGTCTGTCCTGTCCTGTACGGGATCAACCCTATCTGTCCGATATCTGCGCGGGCAATTGGTATCGATCTCGTCGGGCTCTGGCTTCCTGTCATTCCACACCAGACTTCTGCCTAACGTGCATGACTCCCCATTTCCCGTAAAATAAAAACTTGTGTGAGAAACGTCACGAATTTGGGTTATACTCCTGTTCCGGTTCATGACAGTTTTCTTTTTTATATTAGCATTTACCACTAAATCCACTTCATGCTTAATTTAAGAAATAATCAGTAACCATCCAAATATCCGACTAATCCTTTCAGTCTGTGACTAGTCAGATATTAAACGAGTCGTTAGTTGCAGCCCCAATTGACAGTCAGATTTTTTTTTAAATGACTCTTTGAGCCATTCAATAAATTTCACTGAAATGATCACAGTTGTCCTGCTTATTAAACAAGCAAAAAAAACAACTCCAAAATGATTTCTCACAGTCCCACAGGACAGACATCTGGTCTATCTGTCCCCATCTGTGAAGTCTAATCCCTACAAAGTGCAGCCATGTCTATTTTGGGCAAGTGCAATATACATGTGCAATATATAAAAATTTAGCGGCTTACCAAAGCTCATTTTGCTGATTTTAGGAAATGTTGTGAGCAGCAATTTATGATATGGTCTGGTGTCTTTGTTGGTTGAAAGGTTAAATAGTGTTCCACAGATTAACACTACAATGTACGCCCCCTGGATATAATGCCCACGCCTTTGGATGTTTTCACTTGTTGGTGTGGAATAAGACATTTTTGGACATCTCTTTATGGCGTTTTCCCCCACGACGTGACATCGATAACAAATTCTCGGAATATAAATGTACATTAGACCTCCAGAATATGGCATCCCTGCCTTATAACATTTTCACTTTACAGTGAGCAATAAGATGTATTTCCGACCCCTCTATACGTCGACAACAAATTCTCAGAATATACTGTAAAAACACAGTAGACCCCTGGGATACAGCGACCATGCCTTGAGATATTATCACATTACTGTGAGCAATCAAAAAATTGGCTTCACTTTACGACTTTTCCCCCACAGGGTATCAACAACGATTTATAAGAATATATATGAACAGAAGACCTCCAAGATATGGCATCCATGCCTTATATTTTCACTTCACATGAGCAATAAGATGTTATTCCTGCCCCACTTTACGACTCTTACCCCATTATGACCACATCAAAAACACATTATTTAGCGTTCGCAAAAAAGTACAAAATTCAACTGACAGCACAACAGAAACTTTATGTTCCATTGACTTTATTTCACTTAGAACCTGAGTGTGTTACTTGGTTATTATGTAATTCATAAATAGAGTATTATTTAAATTCTGGCATTTTTTTTCTGCAAAAATCCAGAGAGGGTTATTTGGTTATTAGTTATTTCATTAAGATTGTTAGTATTTATTATCAGACTTTTGAATCCAGATGTCACGGTTGCCATGGCGCCCAATTGGTCCCCGCCGTGTGGCGCCAGGTTCTGTCACGGTTGCCACGGCGCCCAATTGGCCCCGCCCATGGACACCGGCTGAAACTCGTTGAAAGATTGCTCCCTGTGACTACTTAAACGCTGTCCTTGGAGTCGTTTGTTGTCGGAGCATCTGCACACCGTTACTCATGTTTAACTGATGCTCCTTTTCATAGCCACACGACAGTGAATTTCTTTAAGTGTTGGCATGCGGCTGACTATCTTGCTCTGTCCACTCCACGCATCGGCCCGGTATTGCAGTACCTCCGGGAACGGTGCATTCGCAATGATCGCAGCAAGGCTTTAGGGCTAGGACCTTAGCTTGGCCTTTTGGCTGAGAGTAAGTGTCCCGGCTCCTAGGTTTTGTAGCGTATTATGAACTGACCGATAACGGATAATGGATAATGAATAACGAAGATAGAACAATAACCCTTAAAAACCCCAAACCCCCCATCTGCTAAACTCTGTTGTGATACGTCAAGCCCTGAGAATCTATGTTTTTTCCGGTGTTTTGCTCTTGTTTTGCCAAGCCCTGTGAATCTCCGTTTTGCCTGTGTTTTGCTCCTGTTTTGTTCTCGCCCCGATCCGTTTGATTTTGACCACTTCCTCGTTCCGATCAATCTAGTTCCCCGACCAACGATCCCTCGATTGAGTGTGCGCTCCTTTCTTTTCTCCCCAATAAAGTGAGTAAAGTTTCGCTAGTGGGTTCTGTTTCTTGTTTTCCTGTCCTGGTCGTGACACCAGAAGGGTTATTTGATTGCGGCTTTCTAGAAAACATTTTTTACATTTCTGCACTCCTGCAATCGTCACACTTTTCTGTTACAAACTGACTCCGGCCCCTCATCAGAGAAGAGGAAAGTTATGTGCCCCTCACAGGAAAACGTTAGGGGACCCATGACTTAAGCGCATGCAGCCTTTGTTGACGATGCAATCAAATGCGGGCAATATCATGGGAAGTGTTGCAAAGGGACATCAATTGGGGAGTGGATTGGAGGGGCCTCTGGGAGAGGCCAGGCAAACATTACCAGATCCGCCGAAGGCAGGAAGAGGGGAGGCAAGGCCGTGGGAGGGGGCGGCACACAAAGAAGGTGATGCATTCTCGGTGTCACCTAAAGGTAGCAGGCAAAGCACAGCACACCGTTACTCATGTTTAACTGATGCTCCTTTTCATAGCCACACGAAGATTCAAATTTTGGATTAGCTTGGCAGGTAATGCGCTCTTCAAAACACTTGTTTTGACTAGTGCATTCTTAAAGACCACTTTCCAGCCTATGTTAGCACCGGTTTGGCATACGGTGCATCCAGCGAGAGTAGCGGTATGAGTTTAAATGGACTGAGACAAGATTTCTATGTTGAGTTCCATTTTTAGAAATACAATTTAAAGAAACAACATGCCCAGCTTTGTGTACACAAATCACAATTTTAAGGAACACATTTTTACAAATCCCAGAGGAAACAAGCAATCCACTAAAAAACTGACTGGACAGTGGATCTCATTAGGAATGTCCACGTTGACATTGCCCATTTCCTATCTGGAAAGTTATCATGGCGATCTGGTTTGGATCTACTTCAATGCCAAATGCCTTAGTAAGTGTAAGTAGGATAAGTGTCGAGTAATTATTTGACCCAAAAATATCCCCACCGTTTCCAACAAGTAAGCATCTGCTCCAGCGTTTCTGTCGGTTTTCCTGGTTGAGGCTACGCTCCACAGAACGTCTCAGCAGGGCCTCCGCTCGCTCCTAAAGACAAGATATAAATATAAAATCATACTTGTGGGTTATTCGGCTAACTCAGTGGTAGGCAACCACTGTACTGATGATCGGTACCAGGCCGTTGGTATTTTGGTACCGGGCCGCACATGAAGAAAATTAAGTTGTCATGATACAGCACGTCACCGGACAAACGGACTGGAAAACCCCCTCACTTGCCTCCGATCATCCACACCTGAAAACCCAGTATAAAATAACTGCACCAACAGCTTCCTCTGTTGGATCGTTTTCTTTCCAAGTGGACATCCTGCCTGTTGCTGTTGCCTGAGTCCTGGATGCCTGTCTCTAATCTACCCAGAACTTCTTGATTCTTGCCAGCTGTGAATGTTCTTTGGACTTTGTTTTTTGTTTCTAATTTTTTTTTCTCCTCTTATATGTGGAGTGTCTTTTGTTCATTCTCTGTTACCCCAAAATAAACTTTTGAACTCTGTTAATGTGTCCACTTTTGGGTCCAACTCAGAAACCATAACATAGATTCCGTTATTTTTATAGACACTGCTGTTTTGGACTGAACTTGAACCGGGGTTTTGAGGGACTACGTTTGAATTAAATGTGTGGTTTACATGGGCGGGTGCAGTTGTCACAAGGACTCCTGCCTGCTTGAGATACAGTGAAGAATTAATCAAACCAAACATTTGCGCTTATAGCCAATCAGCATGGAGAATGGTCAACTACATCGTGATAGAATGATTGGAACTTTTGGCAATGGAGTTGGAGGAAGCATGGATCCATAAGTCAAGAACACGGGACAGACACAACACAACACCAACAAGCTTTTCGCAGGGTTGGTTCATTTAGTGAGTTTGTATCTTTAATTACTTGGCACGCAGATCAACGTGAGGTTTTGTTTTAAACGTTTCCATAGTTCCCAGAACTTGTTGCTGTTAGAAGGTCCGCCTCACAGGTCCCTGGTTCAATTCCTAAGGCCTCCTTATGTGAAGTTTGCATGTTGTTCTTGTGCCCTCAGGCCCTCAGGTCCCCCCCCCCCTATTCCAACAACACGGCCGGGATGGGCCCAGCACCCCAGCAACCCTCATTATGATAAGCGGTTCAAAAAAATGAATGATTGACATCTAAATATTCCACCCGACAACACAGTGTCAGGATCTGGTACGGCACCTTCCCCCAGAGTGCACCAACCGGGTTTGGAACTGCACACTCCTGAGCCCAAAATCCACACACCTCTCCCTAGTTATCCCAACTTTATATTGACTGCTTGGATAGCACACTGCGTCGGGTCATTGCATTTGCCAATTCCATGCCACTTCTATCATGTTTTCTGACACCACGTGAGGTTTGGTTTTTGTTTCTAGTTTGGAGACTTTTCTAGCGGTTTTGAGACCTGGTATGTTTTTGTTTGTTGTTCCACATTTTTGTTAAGAAATCCCATCTTTTTGTTAAGCGCAGCTGCCTCCATTCCAGCTTTTCTGCATTTGGTTCTACCGTCAGAAACGTGAGACACAGTGGATTTATTGTCATGATTACTGATGTGACTCACCGGTGCCCGCTCATTTGGCGCCAACAGCCGCCTGATGGGCTTCCTGTCACTATTTGAACCCAGTCTTGTCATTCCCCTGTTGTCAGTCCGTCTGCGAACCTCTGTGTATACGAGGCAAGCCTTTTTTGACCCTGACTCCCACCTGTCCCGTTTCTGCTCCCGTCTGTCATGGGCTACGACCTGTTTTGATCCTGACCACGTCTCCTCTCCCGTCCCGGCTTCCGACCTCTTTTTGTCCCCGACTACGTCTACTCTCCCGTTCTGGCTTACGACTCGTTTCCGACCCCAACCACGCTTTGCGCTCCCAGTCCCGGCTACCGACCAGTTTTTCCGTCCCTGACACCGCCATCGCTCACTACGGAAGATTCACTTCCGTGTTCGGATCACCATTTGAATCAGAGAGCGACTTGCTTCCCACGTCCAGTGAACACTGGATCGTGGGCGCAGCCCTTCCTCTTTCCTTCAAAAAAACTTGTGGTAAACGTCACGCAATTGGGTCCTGTTTCCGTTCTCGTCCTGACATTTATAGCCATTGTTATTGTTAAGTTTGTTATAGTTGTATATGTTTTATTTGTTTTTGTTTTTATCGTTATTGTAATTTAAGAAAAGGTTCAAACATGTTCGATGTCGATGGTTGATGAGAAAATATTGTAATACAATGAACCGGTCTGTGGTACAAAAGAGATTGCCCAACATGGTGCTAACTGACCTTCTCCTCCTCCAATCGCAGCCTCCGTTTCTCCTCCACAGCCGCTCGGCGCTGCTCCTCCTTTTGCCGCATCTCCTCCAAACGCTTCCATCGTTCCTCCAGTGTGCGCTGAAAATGAAGCTGAGATCGACGCTGCTTCTCCCGCATCAGCTGCTCGCGCACTACTGAACCCAAAAAAATAGAAAAAAAAAACATAGTCACATTCTTGACTCTTTCTGGAAGATTGATACAGAGGAGGGGATTCCCAACCACCTCACTCAACCCAACTGATGTGTTGTTGGGAGACATTAGGTGACCTATCCCCCCAATTCCAACCCTGGTTACCGGATTACATTAGCTTTTTTTCTTTTACAGTTTTGAGAGCTGTACATACAGTATGGTTCAAAAGTTTTGGGTCATTTAGAAAAGTCCTTATTTTTGAAAGAAAAGCAGTTTTTTCAATGAAGATAACATGAAACCAATCAGAACACACCCTCATTTCCAACAACCAGCACTCCAGTGTTCTAATAGTGCATTGTGTATGCTAATTACGTTAGAGGGCTAACGGATGATAAGAAACCCTTGTGCACTGAAAATAGCTCTACTAAAAAAACAGTTCAGCTGGTTAGAGAAGCTATAAATTTGACCTTCTTTTGAGCTAGTCGACTATCTGGAAAATCATATTTGTGAGAGTGACTAAACTTTCAGAAAGGCCAGAAAAAGAGAAATGTCATGTGGAACTACTAGACATCTTATCCTTGTTCTAAGAAACAAAGGCTATTCCATATGGAATATTGCCAAGATACTGAAGATCTCCAACAACAGTGTGTACTACTCCATTTCAGAGAACATCAAAAACAGGCTCTAACCAGAGTAGAACGACAAGTGTGAGGCACATTCAAGCGTTCAAGTTTGAGAATTAGACACAGGTCCTCAACAAACAGTTTGGTTAAATAGTACCAGCAAAACACCAGTGTCCGTCACGGTTGCCCATTCCCCCCAATTGACCCCGCCCGTTTTGCGCAAGCTGCGGCTTGTTGACCGAGTGGCTTCCCTCCTATTTAAGCTCAGTGCTCTCACTCACCTTTTGTCAGTCCGTCAACGAACCTCTGCACCCGCAAGACGTGTGTTTTGACTCTGTCCGGTATCCTGCTTGTGTATCCTGTCCGGTATCGATCCTGTCTGTCTCGTCCTGTGTGATACCTTGCTTCAATCTCCAGTATTGGGTATCGTCCCCGTATATCTCGTCCCGTTTGCTAACGAAACCCAGTCTCCAGTGTCTGGTATCGATCCCGTCTGTCTCGTCCTGTCTGATATCTGTCTCCAGTCTCCTATATTTGATATCAATCCTGTCTGTCGCGTCCTGTCTGGTTTCGACCCCATCTGCTCGTGTAACTGGTGTGAACTCGTCGGCCTCTGGCTTCCTGTTGTTCCACGCCAGACTTCTGCCTTACTTCTTACGCCCAGCGATCGCCGAATCACTGGCGTTTGTGTTAACATGCATGACTGCCCCGTTCCCGTAAAATAAAGCTTGTGTGAGAAACGTTACGCATCTGGGTCCTCCTCCTGTTCTCAAAAATGTTGACCTTCAAAGTAGAGTGTCAAAGAAAAAGCCTCACCTGAGAGTGACCAACCAAAGAAAGATATTCATATGCGCAAAAGAACGCAGACATTGGACAACTCATTTGATAAATAAAAGTTCTACTTGTTCATAGAAAACACAAAATTGTATGGGTGACCCCAAACCTTTGAATGATAGTGTAAAATATATATATTTTTTGTCACTGGGGTCAGCATTCCCATCCAATAAGTGGGCCAATTGTCTTTTTTCCTGTGATCCTAGCTGCAAGGCGGGACATTCCCCTGGCAGTCAACCTTCATCACGTCATTGAACTCGGGGAGGAAAACGCTCAAGCGATTAGGCTAAAAACGAAGCTTCCCATTTAGCAATTAGGTCGCGTGGGGTCCAATTCACCAGAGGAATACCCTAGTCAGTTCCCAGAGATGCTATAAGAGGATAGACGAGAGTCGCTACCTTACCGAGGCTTCGGTCCCGCTCCTCTCGCCTCTCCTTGGCTAATCGCATCCGGTCGTCCGTCTTCAAAATGGCCTCTGCCGCTGAAAACGTCCAGAAAGTGGTTCAAATTCTGTACCAGTTCTTTGCAAGAACAAGAAACAAAAAGAAGAAAATGACACTTACTGGCTTTGCCCACAAGCGAGTGTGAAGGTGACGCGTGTCCATTCCAAAGAAGCTTCTTGTCAGAGTTGTTAGCGGCTACAACAACCAACAAAGGATAGTTAAAGGGACACACTGTAAATTTGTCCACTCGATTTCACTTTATTTTGTAGTTTCATGAAAAACAAGTGCTAAAAAGCACAAGCAAGAATACAAACTTCAGAGAATCAATCTGATTAAGCATCAACATTTTTTCTTTTCAAAAGGTTAATAATACACCCCGTCCCTATAATGTATTTGGTCTTAACACTAATTGAAACGACTTACCTGTTTTTCTAGGTGTGGTTGGACATCTCTGGTCTTTGAGTCGAGGGACACTTGGAGACGCCGTTCTCGCTACTAAAGAGCACAAAGCAAATGTCAAAATCTGGCATGCTACCTGCCAAGAGAGGGCGCCAACCAAGGGAGGTCATTTTGGGAAAACTATGGCCTCTTAAAGGCACAGCATGTTTAAGAGCAGGGGAATTCAAATGGTGTATGTTGTATTGACCCTTTGCACACATGTGACCTAACAACATAATGAGGAGGGGATTCCCAGCCCCCTCGCTCAACCCAAACGATGTGTCCATCAAACCCCCCCATTTCCAACACCTAAAGCGCTATTTAGAGAAACAGGCGGTAGCATTAGCAATGCTAACTACAGACTCATACAGTCATCCTATATTGTAAATGGAGTATCCACATACACCAGTGCTGATCTAAAAGCTTATAAAAGCATTGATGCTTACCAGTTCTTCGTAACTGGTTGGGTTACCAGTACGCGATGCTCATAATGGTAATGGTAAGACACTAATGTTAAATGTGGATGCTAATATGCTTTACCCAGGGTGCCATGAAATCTCAAATTGACTATAACGGAAAGCTGCTCAAATTGTTTAGCATTTTTATTAAAAATTTTACTAAACTGCAGTAGCTACATCGAGTCGATCGATAATTCCCCTTGATGCAAATGTGCACTAGTTTTTTTTGTTTTAATCAAGTCAGTCAATATTCCTTAATAAACATGTAATGGAGACTACGATTGTGACACTTGTTCTGTCGAAATACAGCGATAAGAAGCATAGGAAAAACAGAGTGCGCACTCACGTTAAGGGGTGTGAGATACTTCTGCTGGGAAGTCAAAGTTAGCCACAACACCCGTTCCCATTAACATAAAATTGTTCTGAAAGAAATCAAATGTATCCATTTAAAATGCTGCTGCAAATCCTGAAATAATGTCTTATTTTCAGATAAACATCGCCGTGTTCTGTCTTCATCAAAACGGATACGATAAATTTACAAATCGGGCTTAGAATCTTGCCGGTTGGCACACCAACAAACCACTATCGTAAAAAGTGGTGGTTATTGGTATTTGTTTCAACTTAACTGCCCATTCAACTGCCATGCGCTCAAGTGCTTCTTGCCGTCCGTCATGGCTCTCATTCTGCCAGAGAAGGCAATGTGACATCACGTGGAAAGTGTCAATAACAATTTTTGTAAGGATTTAAAAAATAACAATAATAATAATAGGGATTTTACTGCAAGTGGGAAAAGAACTAAGAAAGGTGCTAAAATAATTGTTTTTGTTCTATATTTGGTAAACCAAATAAACTTTAGACAATAATCATGTTTTTTTATTCTACAAAAACTGTCTTGCTGTGAGTAAACAGGCGTTTGTAGGGTTTGTAGGGTTTATTATGGCTTAATAACGGAGATTGCAATCATTTATAGGGGGAGCAGTAGCCTCAGGTGGACAGGTATGTAAAAATAACATCTGAAAACGATTGTTTTGAAATATTTGAGCAGAAAAATTGTGTAAAACTGGATAGAATGACTCTATGATGAATAATAGTGCAATGAAATTAATGTGTCCAATCTGGTTGCAAACAATGAGCACTGAGTCGTTATCAACGACAATATGGACCATTCTAAATCTAATGTGTAAAGGAACAGCACTGACAACAGCATTTTGTTTCTTAAAGGTACAGCATGTTTAAGAGCAGGGAAACCTCCACAACAGAGGGCAAAAAATAAAATAATAAATTAAACAGGTCTTCTGGCGTCTCTTTAAAACATTTGAGCTAACAATAGTGTAAAATGGGACAGAATTGCTCTCTAGAGCTTCGCCGATGCTCTTAACGCCTCCTCGACGGCACTGTGACGTCATCACAATAACAATCAGCGTTCTGTTTAGAAATAACAACAACCCGACCATTTTTAGAGGTCCAAATACTCAATTTACGGGTCATAAATAAGCTAAAATAATTTAGGCTGTCTGCAAGGAAATGAGGACGCATTTTCGTGCTGCATCATCATGCACGCGTCCTTTTGTTTGCATCGTGCGCACGTAGTAAAAACGTAAAAACATACGTCATTCAAGAGTCTTTCATTGTCAATTTGGAATGAAAATGACGAATATTTACCTGCTGCCACGGGATCGGACGACGTTGCCATGTTTTATTGAAAAATATTGATCTATGAGGAAGAAAAAGGCTCCGACCAGCCGCTGCGGCTTTTGCCGACGTCAGCAAAATTTGCGCAAAGATGGAGACGTCAAGGTCATGGCGAGGACACGAAAATCTGCCAAAAGTGATGCTGAAATGACATTTACGACTTTCTAATAAAAGCGGCTGAGCATCGAGGGGGCGGGGTGAAAAGGGGAGGGCGGGGCAGTGAGTGAGGTAGTGTCCTGCTACGGAGAAACAGTAGAAGAAGAAAGACGCGAATGTTGAGCGTCTGTCAGAAAAATTCAAAAGAATGAAATTACTATTTGGCCCAATGGCTATTTAAAGGGAATAGAAATGGCTTTATGGTCACTAAAGACTGAAATCCTGTATTAAACAGTCTGAGATTTTCTAGAACCAGATCTGTTACTCATACGGATCACTTAACCGCTAACGGTTGGAGAGGCACCATTTCCTGTGGTGTGTTTTGGGCAAGTACCGCCTGTTGGTGCCCATCCCTCTCCAGGCTGTTTTGGGGGGTAGGGGTCCGCTCCCCCACATGAAAGGGATCGGACTGGTTTCCATGTTTACCAGTAGCAGGAGAAACCTCCTGATCTGACTCCGATACAGCATCTTCATCATCTGGTCGTTGTTGTTTTTGGGTGTAAATCATCCCACTCTTACTGATACTAGATCCTTTAATTGATGTGTACCCTCTACAATCGTGATTTGTCTCTCTGTAGATGTCAACCAACTGAAATTTACTCAGTAAACCATTATTTGGAATAATTTGGCATAGAAGGGGCAAATTTATCAATAGAACTATTCAGAATACTGGCAAAGTCACCCACTAACAAAAGAGTATAATTTGGGAATCGATCCCGCCACTTGATCAATATGTATTTAATAGACAGAAAAAGTCTTAGGTGTTCTTTCTTTGTGTTGTAACCATATATGTAAGCAGTTAGGAAGATAATGCTATTAGTTTCGAGTATTTGACATATGTGTCATTCAATGTGGAAAAGAAATTTGCTGTAAATTTGTTATTTAAACAAGTGAAAGATTTTTTTATATATATGTAACGGGTGTAATAATAACTTTTATTTTATTGAAATTCCTGCTAAAATATGTGTATAGTTTTTGGTAAATGTCCTGCAATGCTGAGTCCAACAGTGCCATCTGCTGGTATGGGGTGGGGTTTGGTTTTGGCTTCTAACATGTGACCAGGAGGCGGGGTTTGTTGTCAGTTTTACCAGAGTACTACAAAGGTAAGACATATCTTTTGGTGCTCCACAAAATAAGTTAATTTTAAACATTATAACCCCAGCTGACAAATCTCTCACCATGCATAGTAATGTGATTGATATTGTCAAGCTGTTTTGATTTATTTTCGTTTTGTTTCTGTTTTACTAAATATTAATTCCCCTTGTAGAGATCAAAGAGATCAAACCCAGCAGAAAAAGCTAATGTTGTGACTCATCCATTTGCAGGTAAATTGTACCCATTTTTATACTCATTATTGTTTTTATTCCTCTCATCTCATCTCATCAGCCGTACCGCTTATCCTCATTAGGGTCGCGGGGGGGCTGGAGCCCATCCCAGCCATCTCCGGGCAGTGGGCAGGGGACACCCTGAATTGGTTGCCAGCCAATTGCAGGGCACACAGGGACAGACAACTCACTCGCTCATTCACACCTACGGACAATTTGGACCGGCCAATTCACCTGGAATGCATGTTTTTGGAATGTGGGAGGAAACCGGAGTGCCCGGAGGAAACCCACGCAAGCACGGGGAGAACATACATATTCCTATTTTTTCATATACATTAAAAAAGGATGATGTTGGTTAAAATTCAGACTAAAGAAAAACATGTTGAATTCATTGTAAACGTTAAAAATCCACTATACGATCTCTTGTTAAAAGTATCTTGTTAAAATGTAAAGATGTAAAAATGTATTTTCTGTAAAGTGAAAAGAAAGCTCTTTGATATGCTTTGTTGTCAGTTTTACCAGAGTACTACAAAGAGATCAAACCCAGCAGAAAAAGCTAATGTTGTGACTCATCCATTTGCAGAAACTGTAATAATAAAAACCTCATCATCCAGTCCAGCGTGAATGTGGATCTTTGGTGGGACACGTACAACGCGGTTACATATACTTTTGACTATAAGGGATTTTTACGATCAAATACAAATTACATTTAAATGCAAAATATATTCACTGGCTGAGCTGCGGGGCAGGTCATTGCAACCTAGTGGAGAATAATGTTTACAGAAAACAGCAGGAACTGGGAAAAGGGCTGACGCAAGAGGAGCCTCTGTGACGAAGTTGTTCTGATGAGTTTTTTAGACATCGCGACGCCCTTCGGCGAGGAGGTAGTGAAGCTGGCACCTGGCGCGCCCATGGGAGGAGTCGGCACGCCCATGGGAGGAGTCAGCACGCCCATGGGAGGAGCCGGCATGCCAGCTTGTGAAAAGACTTGGGAAGAAGAACTGGAGAAGATCGAGGGACAATCGAGAGAGAGGCTCGACGAAGAGCGACACTAATTCGGCTAATTCAATGGAATTCACCTAGTTTATATTTCAGAAATTAAATCTGCTCCCGTGTGGACATGCCGGTCTCTTGTTCATTTTTCCATGAAGAAACGAGCATGCATTGTTAGGCGAACGCAAGTTGTGTTAGGTTAATGGAGTCGTATAACCAATTCGAACAATTTGGTAAACGATACATTTTTAATATATTTAATTCCTAACACAAGACAATGACTAATCTGAATGGATAAAAAACTAATTATTATATTAAACAATCCAAAAATGTTGTAGCATAGTATTTGATTATGAGATTCGCACTGGCTCCGTTAGGCTATTGTCAGCCATCTGTGGAAAACCCTGAACTTAGGTCACTCTTTTTTTTTTAACTTTAATTTTTTTATTTACGTTTTCGCTGTAATTCTCAGCACATTTTGTATCCCTTAAAAATGGTTAAATTTGTATTGTTGTTTGACTATTTCATGCCAATGTTGATCAAGAGGTCGCAGGTTCGATTCCCGGCTCCTCCGTGTTATATGTCGAAGTGTCCCTGAGCAAGACACTGATATCCCTAATGCCCCCAATAAGCAGGTCGGTGCCTTGCATGGCTGCATGGCCGCTATTGGTGTGTGAGTGTGTGTGTGAATGGGTAAGTGTGAAGCACATTGTAAAGCGCTTTGGGAGGTCTTCATTGACTTGAAAAGCCCTATAAAAATGCAGACCATTTACCATTTATATTTGCAATTTTCAACAAATATTATTGTTAAATTAAAAAAAAGGATCAGTAATAATCAGGAATTTCAATGTGAAGTCAAACAATACATACTATCCATTAAGACACTGAACCCCTAATACCCCCAATAAGCAGGTTAGCGCCTCTCTTCCTAGCCTTTGCGCTTTCTTTTCTCTTTTCTCTCCTTCTGTTGATGAAGTTAAGACCAATTTGTTGAAGAAGATAAATCGTCTCATACGTGTTCAAAGAATGCGGGAATCAAATGACGTCAGAGGAAGCTCTTTTTTATTGATACACAATTTCAACAAGAAACTCAGCGAATCTCAGATATGCGTGGGTCTTTATAGTTTCAACACAGCATGTGTAAACCGGTCTAGCCCCGCCCCCTTTCACGCTACACCTTTTCACGTGTACATGCCCAGGGTTCCGTCCTCATTTGGAAGTGTTTTTAAGTTTATGCCAGTTTATGTCACCTTGCCCTTTGCCGTTATCTGTTGTCCTCCCTTAAGGAGGATTGTTTATACTAAATCGTCTGCCGAGACCTTCCCGAGATGTAAGCAACATTTCTCCCAACTGTAAGCAAGTCTTTCTACATGTCGGCAAGTCTCCTGAACAAATGTATGCAAATCTATTCTACAAATGCAAGTCTATATTCTACAACACTGTCTTTCTATTTCTCTTTGGATTTCTTTCTTCCTCTCCCTTTCTTCCCCCCTCTCTCACGACTTCTCTTTTTAACTCTTTTGTTTCTCACGCGTTCTCCCTCTCTCTCTTTATTCGTCCCGCCCCTCCCTCTCTTCTTTTCCCTCCCTCTTTCTCTTATTTCTTTCTCTCTCTTTTTCTTTCACTCTAATCTACTAGCCCAGCCCCCGACAAAATGTTCGAGTTAAAATGAGTTGGACACCCCTGCTCTAATGTAAGATTTCTGTACGGTAATGAATACTGTATGCGTTTTTTTTTCAATAAAGCATTGAAAAAAATAAGAATCAGGAAGTAAACCGGAAGTACGAAACACAAAACCGGACGTCAACCTTACACAAACTCAAGCGCGCCAATCCCCTGCCAACTCTCAAGAGTTGTTCTAACGTCACCTAATATCTCAAGGCTAAAACAATGACATTCATATTTTAACTTTTTGAAAGTTGTCTAATAAGATCGAGTTTTAGAGTGTGCCCGCTTGGTATGTTGGACTTTTTTCTACTATGGCGGTGCCTTTTGTGCAAGACTGGGATCTTGTACAGACGCTCGGGGAAGGAGCTTATGGAGAGTAAGAAATCGCGTATTTTCGTATTTTCTAAGCACTCCTAAATGTGTTTTCTTGTTTTTGTGGTCAGAGTGAGGCTGCTGGTGAATCGCCAAACGCAAGAGGCGGTTGCCGTCAAAGTCATCGACACCTTGCAGGCCAACGAGTGTGCAGAAAATGTCAAGAAGGAAATCTGCGTGCACAAGGTAAGATGCGATTGATCGAAAATCGCAATGGATTTCATTCATTTGGCTGGTATTTTATTTTCTTTTAACACTATTTTTCAGATGCTGAACCACCGCAACATTGTGCGCTTCTTCGGGCATCGCAAGGAAGGAACGACCGTCTTTCTCTTTCTGGAGTACTGCACAGGGGGCGAGCTTTTCGACCGCATTGGTGAGGCACAGATTCATCTGAATTCTATAGAAGCTTCCCAATATAGGGTTTCATTAAAACAGGGGTGTCAAACTCAATTGCACAGAGGGCCAAAAATTCAAACCACACTTTTTGATTGCAAATATCTATTGAATACATCCATTATCTGCACCGCTTATCCTCAGTAGGGTCGCGGGGGTGCTGGAGCCCAGCCCAGCTATCTTTGGGCAGTGGGCAGGGGACATCCACAACTGGTTGCCAGCCATTCGCAGGGCACACAGAGACGGACAACTCACTCGCTCATTCACACTAGGGACAATTTGGACCGGCCAATTAACCTGACATGCATGTTTTAGGAAGGAAACCGGAGTGCCCGGAGGAAACCCACGCAAGCACGGGGAGAGCATGCAAGTGTCTCAAAGGACTGCACAGGATTACAATGACAAGCATGGTGTATTGCTAGGGTCGCCAACTTTTTTCAGAGCTACTTTGTTACCAATTAGCGCAAAGGGCCAGTTGGATATCCATTTCTAAAATAACAACTTATCATGTTATTACTATGTTGTTTCCATGTTATAACCGGGTCAATTATATAAAGTAGGGTTGAATAGACTCTGTCAACCACTAAAATGAAAATCATCTTACTTGAAAATCATAATGACAATGACCCAGCACTTGGGAGCTATTTTCAGAAAAGGTCCGCTGGGACTTCAGATGCCCGTAGGGGGCACCATGTTGGAGACACCTGTTGTATTGTGTATCGCAAAACCAAATACCGCATGCGCATATAAGCTGGCCCCCTGAGTAGCTTATTTTATAGTTGTAAATTCCGCTTGGATGCGATTCAATAGGGTAGGGGGAATATACCCCCTCCAAAAATCATTGCTCTACTTGAGATGGCACCAGCATATCAGTATCTGATTTGTAGATACATTTCCACATGCCCACCCTTTAGCAAGTATTGTGGGCGGACCGATGGTTATATGTGACAATGTTAGTGATGTAAGTGTGTTCAGCAGTCAGCGGACATTGGTAGTTTGCCTTTATGGAGTAAAGGAATAACACAGGAGAGCACTGAGTTATAACGAAAGGAGAGTTAAAAATGTTATCTATAACATTTTACAGTTTTCCCTTGCGCGTAAAGTAATTGCGTTTCAGGAACCTGCTCTTTGTAACTCGTCCTGACATTGTTAAAATACACATCAGAAGAATTTTTGACTTTCAAAGCAGCCTGCATTTCGGACTACAAGCGACAATGAAAGAAGACGTGCAACTTGCAACCAAAACTTGATGGGGTTTCCAAAATTGAGTGGAATGAACAACAAAGACCCATCTTTAAGGAAAAGCAACGAGTTGTCATCAGATCCTGGCGTTTTACATGCAATTTCACAATATCTTCCTCCATTTTTGTTTGTAATACAATTGGGCTCCTTCAAAAGTCACATGAACTTCGGAAGCCTGTATTGCAGGGGTCGAGAACCTATGGCTGGCGAGCCAGATATGGCTCTTTTCATGAGTATAACTGAGGTGAGCAATTTTTCTCTGTATTGCTCCAGTAGCGTAATTTCAGACTTGCAAAGCCAAAGCAATACTGAGATTGGATGGGATTCGGACCAGTTTATATACAGATATACATAGATATAGGGCACAGTTTCAACTACAGTTTACAGTCACCGTGTCACACTAACAGACTCGGTTATAACAGTAGATCGCTAAGGAATCCTTTATATGGAAGCTCATTAGATAATGTATGTTCACTGTAGAGACACTTTACGATGAAAAGATATGCAACAAACTGTAAACATACAAAATGCCAGCCAAGCACCCAGAGTAATTTGATTGTTGAGCAGTAGGGGTGGGCGGAACTATGCACCCAGCACAAGCTCTCCTTTTTCTCTCTGGCCCAGCGCTGTGTGTGCAGAAGAAAACCGCGTATGTATCCTTCTCTTTTGCAGTACAGTATTTTGTGACATTTGTCAGGAACTTTGCTTGCACCTTGTTTTGAAACCATTATTTTGGGCAAAAATGCTTGGAATTGCTGCCATGTTTCTCAACAAGTCTGCTTTAAAATGAAAGTCCTTAAAAAGAGCTTGAATTTGGCCATTAAAAGTGTGTACTCAGCCTCAACAATTTAAGTAACTGCAGGAGGAAGAAAAAGTGGTGCTATTATGGCTCTTTGGGTCAAAAAGGTTCCCGGCCCCTGCAGTATTGTGTTTTTTATTCACAGGTACTGTAAAAGTTTTGAAATCGGCAAAATATGTGCCTTATTAACCCCCCAAAACTGAAATTTGTGTTTCTAGAGCCAGATGTAGGAATGGACGAGAAAGACGCTCACCGATTTTTCCAGCAACTGGTATCTGCTGTGGTGAGTAAACAAACTCCTTTGTGTTGGCTTAATCCTCTTGATTCTCCAGGGTTTGTACGCCTGCTTGAAACCCTGTGTCACAACGGAATAGTGGAATATCCTCGGAAATGGAATAGTGTGCACTCTTCTTTGCATTGATTTAACTTTCTTGGTGGCTCATACGTCACGTAACACAACGTAATAGAATGAATCGATGATTTAATTGGTTGCCAACGCATTTAATTATTGATTCCATTTTATCGATTAGTTGTCGCTGCCCTACTTTGGACCATGGGAAATTGTCCATTTAATGAGAAGTGGCTGTCCGTCAAACTTTTTTTGCCATGGCTAAATGCTGTGCCAGTTCATGTGCATGAAGGACGATGTATTGTGTGCTAGAAATATGTGTTTTTAGTTTTGTCCATTTCAATTGTGTTATTTTGTCGACTTGGTTTTAAATTTGATTTCAAAAGGCATTTAAAAGTCTTAAAAAGTATTGAATTTAACTTGCCTTAAGTTGTAGGAACCCAGATATCAATGACGGACATTTATTATGGGCCATGCAAAAAAGCAGTGGTAGCGTTTCTCAGTGGGAAGAACTTCCTGCAACTGAAAATGTAAACTACATATTACTGTCATTTTTACTCAACAACCTGTATATAGGGAGATATTTGCCTCAAAAGCACATCTTTTCACAATTTGCTCAAGATAGAAAAAAATCAAATGCCTTTATGTATCTCAAATACATTAGTGCCCCTGCAAAGTACCTGATTCAAAACTAATATTTTTCTTTTGATGGAACCGGAGAAATTGGAAATTTGGCTTTGAAAGTCCTTAAAAAGTGCTTGAATACGGCCATGAAAATGGTGTATGAACCCTGATTCCCATTTATACTCTTTGCAGGAGTACCTGCATAGAATCGGCATCACCCATCGAGACATTAAACCGGAAAATATTTTGCTGGACGACAAAGGTAAGATGAAAACGTTTCCTTCAGTTGTGTGAATTCGGACCGACATTCCTCCTGCTTCCTAGACAACCTGAAGCTGACGGATTTCGGCCTGGCCACCATGTTTCGCTTCAAAGGAAAGGAGCGTCCCATGAATCGTCTGTGTGGGACGCTCCCCTACGTGGCGCCCGAACTCTTGAACCAGAGCCGGTACAAAGCGCAGCCTGCCGACATCTGGTCTTGTGGCATCGTGCTGACGGCCATGCTGGCCGGAGGTAAAGACTGTCGTCGAACGGTGTGCCGGGTCTCGCGACGTTGGTTTTATATTTGTTTTTCAAGCTGTTTGCGTGCAGTCTAATTGAAGACGGAAAAATGCAAGGATTGGGTAGAATAATTGAATGTCACTAGATCTTAATGAACATAACATGAAAGAAGAAGATGTGGGTTAAACATCTAATAACAACATGTTTGAACGGAACAAAACATGAAAGGAATACAGACGCTCCCCTACTTCCAACATTCGAGTTACAAAAATCCGCAGATATAAACCTTTTTTTCCGGATGTCGAAAAATACTTTGACATTGCTGCAAGTTTGGTATTGTGCACCTTTTTAGGAGGACATTACTGTAGTGCTTCTTTCCGCCGCTACCAGCGTGTGGTGACGCTGTGAGAGGTCACCCAGCATCCACCCCGAAAAAAAAAATCCGGCTTCCTCTTCCTAGTTCATGTGTAAACATACTATACTTTATCTACAGCGCGCTAAGAACATTGACGTTTTTAACGTTTAATATCTCGTGCATCCATTCAATATGGTTGGTTGTAAAGTGTGAATAAGAGGCGAGTAGTTTCTTTTGAAATGAAAGTGAAATAAGAAAGCTTGATGCGGTTGAGAAAATGGTTGGATCACCCTTGAAGAAAACATGAAAGGAACACAGGATATGTTCGGACAGACATTAGCTCCAACCGAACTAAATATGAAAGTTAGACGATGCGACATTTGTTGATAAATCAACAAAACGTTAAGGTTGAGAGACGCAGGAAGACATGTAGATATACCAACAATAAATGACAAAGGGTATGCACGTATGTGTGAATAGATTAAAAAAAAAAATACAAGAGCAGCACGAAACATGATTTTGGAACACCAACTAGCTGTAACAACAAAACATGAAAGGTATATGTCTTATAAAATCCCTACATGTGGACACAATGGCTAATGAGTATATGAAATATGATAGAACACTATCTCTAACTGAACAAATATGAAAGGGAACGCAGTAGACTGAGGGAATACCAACTACCGGTACTTCTAACAGAACAAAATATGAAAGGAATGAGTCAGGATATGTACGTATGTGTGAACAGACTGTAAACAATACAGCAACATGATGTTTGAACACTCACACATTTTTTGACAAAAGAAACATTCCGATACGTAGCCAAAATAAACTGATGAGAACATGAGTTACAGTATGTTGGGACACTAACTACTTCCAACGGAACAAAAAATGAAAGGCGACACTGTGTAGGTAAGGCAAACTAGATCTAACAACAAAAGTTGAAGTAAATGACACGGGATATTATGTACTCGTGTGTAGATAGATCAAAACAAATAGTACTTGCAATAGTCTTTGATCTGTGCAGCCTTTTGATACTCTGTGTGATTAAGGGCGTCACAAAGACTTGACTATGAAACATGATGTTGGAACATCAACTAGCTGTAGCAGAACAAAACATGATACTCATGGATAGAACATAAATTACAGTCCTGTAACGAGGAGACCAAAAACAATGTTGGAAAACTAACTGGCTCTAACTGAACAGAACATTAAAGGTAACACACCTCCTATACTCTCATGTGTCTACTTTTTATTTGAATCGAGTCATGCAAATACTTTGATTTTGATAGTTGAATTTGATGTTTTTGTTTCGTGTCCAGAGCTGCCGTGGGACCAACCTGCCGCAGTCTGTCAGGAATATTCCGATTGGCTCAGCAAAAAAACGTACTTGTCTCCGTGGAAAAAAATATCACCGCTGCCTCTCTGTAAGTCCACATTCTTTTCTTCTCGAGTTATTTGGGTTAATCAGGGTTCGTACGGGTGCCTGAAGTCCCTAAAAATGCGTGAATTTCTTGCATTCTCAAGGTTTGAAAAATGCTTGCATTTTGGGAGAAGTCCTCGTAAATGCTTGAAATTGTTGCAGTCTGACTTGACAGATAAAGAAAAATTGAAGTCAGCTTAAAAAAGACACTGTGCTCGGGCGGCTTCGCTCTGCCATTGCATTTTTTCATCCATCGTGATGAACGGCATCTGGTACTAGTTTGTATGGCATCATTCTATGAAGCATCATCGCCCCCTACGGGATAACTGCATGCTACACTCAAACAGGGCACTACCGTTTGTGTATTAGTGGAAGGATTATGTATCACTTCCTGCAACTTACCCAACATCTTACCCAACTCCTGTATGGGAACACAATTTACAAATAATTTAGCTTGATAATTGCACACGTAAGATTAAAAATCACAAATACAAATTGCAGATATATTTTTGGATCTGTTAAATACCGGATTCACACTGAATTTCTTCTTTTAATGGTACTGTAGACATTGGAAAATTGGCTTTGAAAGTCCTTAACAAGTGCTTGAATTTGGCCATGAAATAGTTGTACGAACCCTGGTTAATATTTCAAGAACATTTTGCTGTGCTGCTAATGTGGCCCCTGGAGTATTCAATTATTTCTTATTTTCTTCTGTGGCGGGGAAGGTCTGTTATCCAAGGTATTAGCGTCCAATCCCGAGGACCGCATCACCATTGAGGCCATTCAGAAAGATGGCTGGTTCACGGAAGGTGAGTCCCCCAAAAGCTGGCTTCCCAACATGGAAGTTCAATGCAATTTTGAACATATAATATATATCAAATTTTTATTTTTTGGGTGGCAGGAATAAAGAAACCCCTTGGGAATTTCAAGAAATCAAACGCTTTACCCCGGGTTAGCAGGTGAATTCCTTTCTTTTTGGGTGCTTGTATGTGTCTGTAGGAACGTCTTCAGCATGTAATGGGAATCGTGATACAGAGACAGTGTTTCCCTTACATTAGAAGACTCTGGCGGGTAGCCGGCTTTTCATTGGTCCCCCCAGAGTCTCATAAACTTGTATTATTAAAAATATATATAACGTATATCAACGCTCATCAAAATAGCTTTTTGATTTCTCATTGAAATGATTGCAAACGGAACTACAAGGAACTACAAAACCGAATTTTATAGTTCCTTAGGTTGTCTCTGTGTTCTGTTAAAATGAGTTTGATGATCTGAAACCTTAGTGAGTGATAAATATGCAAAATAAATGCAGATATCAGGAAGAGGGAAAATACTTTTTCATAGCACTGTAGCAGTTTGATGATATTTTGTTTTTTGGTCGCAGTGAGGACAAGATCCAAATTTCCAGCTCTCAGCCCGACCTCGCGGTGGGAGGCTGGGAAGCCATGCTGCTCATCGGCCAATCGGATGGCCAGGTTAGTTTCTCGCAGCCAACCAAACCCGAGCACATGCTGCTGGGGAGTCAGCTGCTGGGGACGCCAGGAGCCAGTCAGGTGATTCCCAACATCTTTTTTTTTTGCTGCAGAAACAACCGAATGTACAGTTTTGCTTTTGGCCGTAAGAAAAAAATAAAACTCCAAAATAAAGATTGTGAGATGATGTTGCGTCATAGGTGAGGCGAGCCTACTGAAGCTGGCTTTCCTTTGGGGGCTGAGTTTGGTCATGATACAGCTACGATTTTACCCCCCGTATTTTATTTTTGCTTTTCAACCGAACGTTTTCGGCCCCAAATTTTCATTCAGGTGCATCCTGGATAAAAATGGCGGATTATTCTGCTCTTTTTTAAAAAAAAAATCTGTTCACAATATTAACTGGATTACACTTATAACATTTTTTAATCTTGCACTCCAGAAGTACTCGAGACCATTGGTTCTCAACTGGTCTGACTTGAAGACCCACCATTCCTCCTTAATGACAAGCTGCGACCCAAACAAGAAAAAAATGTCCAATTCTCAAATGTATCATATGAAAGGATTTTTCAGCTAAAGCAGAGTTAATAGAATATATTCCCCTTTTTATTATTATTGTTTATTTTCCAAAACAAAATGACCAGCAAAACCAGAACAGCTTCAAGTACCGTATATACTCGTGGATAAGCCTCCGTCACGTATAAGCCACCTCTCTTAACGGCTTCAAAATGGCCAGATACTAAAATAAATGAAAAATATTAATAGTCTACATAAATATCGATAGTCATTTAACTATGCAATTACGAAAGATGATTATACTGTTAAGAAGTAAAAAATATATCTTTATTTTTAAAACCTTTCACTGTAGCAGCACTTTTAACGGTGAACACTCGTACATTAATTGTGTAATCACTGTTTTCCACATTTCCTTCCCCTAATCAGTAACTACAATCAACATAAAGCTAACCCAGGCTAATCGTACGTTCACGTTATCGTAATCCGTACGAAAGATTACGCTAACATGAACGTGTAAAAATAAAAAAATCAGGTCGTTTACAAGTCATTTAGCACCCGGGTCTCCACAACAAGTGTGAGCGGTTCATTGGAAAGGGGGCTCCGTTCCAACACTCTGAATGTTGGGCTCCGTTCCAACACCCTGAATGTTTAACTTGGATGTTTAACGTAAACAAAGCTAACCCAGGCTAATTGTACGTTCGCGTTATCGTAATCTTCCGTACGAAAGATTACGCTAACATGAACGTGTAAGAATAAAAAGAAGGATAAAGAAAAGAATTATGAATAGGATTTCTTACCCTTGTGGTGGTCAGCAGAAGGCGCAGGTAGACGGTGGGGAGAGGATTACACTCGCACACCTCTTTCATATTTTGCTATTATTTCTTTCTTAAATGCAACAGTTGTACGCACTACTTTTCTTTTTTCACCTGTAGCAACTTTGCTGCTTGCACCGACTTTCTTCGGAGGCATAATAAGGGGCTAAAACACCCATACGCCGCTCAGCATCGCACCGTAGCGTACGCACTCACGCATTACCGGCGTTCGAACTCCGGTTTTTTTTGACCGAACAGCGAAGCAAGAATTTCTCGAAATTTTTGGTCTGACTCCGCTTGGTTCGAACTGAGAGGCGTTCGAAAACCAAGGTTTCACTGTATTGACCTTTCTCTCGTGTCGGCAGACGCCGTGGCAACGATTAGTGCGGCGGATGACGCGATTCTTCACCTCCACCGACGCCGAATCGTCCTTGGCGTCGCTAAAAGGAGCCTGCTGCGCTTTGGCCCTCGGCTACAAGCTCACCTGTTGCAATCAGGTAAGACTGATGATTTCGGGGTTCGCGTGGGTTATGGGGGCTCGGGTTTCCTGAAACGGGGTTCCCGCCGATCCTTGAAAAGTCTTAAAAGGCATTGAATTCATTATAAGAAAAATAAAGCTTTATTTAGCATTGAAATGTCTCAAATCCAATTTTTGAATCTTAAAAAAGTGAATATATTAATAAGATTTCTATTTGTTTGAACTTAAAAGATTTGGAAACATTCGTCAATTGTCTTTTTTAATAACTCACTCATTTACTTTTGTTGCAACATCGTGTGACCACAATAAGGGAACCATCAAAACGGTGATGTGGTTTCAGTCGGGCCTTTCAGAGGGTCTACCCACAATACACATAGCAATTTCGGATAGAGACGTTTCCTTTGGACCGTCAACGGAAAATGTCACAATGGAATAGTATGCACTCTTTGCATTGATTTTAACGTACTTGGTGGCTCATAAATCACGTGATACAGCGAATCGACGATCTAATTCGTTGCCAACGCATTTAATTATCGATTCTAATCGGTTTTATCGATTAGTTGTCGCCGCCCTACTTTAGACCATGGAAAAGTGTCCATTTAATGAGAAATGGCTGTCCGACAAGTCGCCATGGCTAAAATCTGTGACTGGTAATGTGAATGAAGCTCAATGTATTGTGTGCAAGAAATATATGTATATTTTTCCGTTTTTATTTATTTATTTTTTGTCGACTTGGTCATAAATCCGAATTCAAAGGGCATTCAAATAATCTTGAAATGTCTTGAATTTAACTTGCCTAAAACTATAGGAACCCTTGGAAAATGCTTGAATTTTAAGGTTGTGTTTTCAAGGATTAAATAATGTTGAATGTTGGTGTAAGTGTAAATGCTGGAAATTGTTGCCATGTTTCTCAACACATCTGCTTGAAAATGACACTTCGCTTTGCCATTGCATTACTTTCCTCGTGGTTAACAGCAGTTGGTTTTAGTTTGTATGGCATTGTTCTATGAAGCGGCATCCACTCTTACAGGTCTCACCTAATCGGACCGATGCATGCCACACCTATGAAATAGGTATTACAGCAAGGATTCGTATGGATTTTTTTATGGGCCATGACAAATGAAGGTAGCATTTCCCAGTGGTAAATTTTAATGGGAAGAACTTCCTGCAACTGAAAATGTAGGCTACTTATTAGTTATTTTACCAAACACCTTTTTGGGAAGAGATTTGTCTGAAAAACAAATATATTTGTGATTGACTCAAGATCTAAAAATCATGTCTTGATAAAGAGGCAAGAATAAGAATTGCATATGGAAATCGCAGTTACATTTGTGGATCTGCAAAATACATGATTCACACCAAATTTATTTTTCTTAACGGTACTGTAGAAATTGGAACATTTTCTCTGAAAGTCCTTAGAAAGTGCTTGAAATTGGCCATAAAAAGGTGCACAAACCCTATGATTTCGACCTATTTTTCTTCTCCTTCCCTCAGGTGACGGTGAGCACGACGGATAAACGCAACAACAAGCTGATTTTCAAAGTCCACTTGCTCAATATGAACCAGAAGGTTCTGCTAGACTTCAGGCTGTCTAAGGTGAGTGTTTTTTCTTTTATCTATTTGGGAATGATATCAAACTGGCTGTTTGGTGCCTTCAGGGCGACGGACTGGAGTTTAAACGACTCTTTTTGAAGATCAAGCAGAATCTGGGAGACATCATCTGCACTCAGAAAATTGCCATTCCTTCCACTTGACAGCGATAAATGTTAGCCGACGATTGAGAGAAGGTGTTCGAGTTTTTCCTTTTGTTTTGTGCATTTCCTTCTGCATTGTTTTTGTTTTTGAAATCAAATATTTGAAGTCACCCTGTTGGTTTCCGGTTTATGGTTGAAAATGTGTCATGAATGATGTTGAAATAAAATGATGTCCATGGTTAACAATCTCACACTTGGTAAGCAGACTGCAAAATATGAAAAGGGACTGGATAGTTAGGCCATTACAGAGCTTTAAAAGGGACTTTATTTATTATTTAGCGCCTCTTAGTGGTAAAAAGAAATTCATAAAATACACGATTAGTTTTAATATTGTAAAGTAGGCTTAAACATATTTACTCAAGGTGTGTATTTCTAATCAGTCTGATGTTCCTTTTGGCCATCTCCTAGTCTTCTTGTCTTTGTTTGAAGGTGTTGGTACTTTCCAGGGGGTGGTCTTTTGTCTTTGTTTCAACATACCAGTACTTTTCCATGTCTTGCGATCTCAATAAATCACAGAACCAGACGGGGGATGATTGAGATCGAGATTTGAGCGAGACAATATGGAAAGATCTCATCTCCCTGGTTGCAACTGGCTAAAAAACTTAAGTCGTTGCCTGGTGCATTTTCTTCTACGGTTAGCCAATATTTTTTTAGCTCTCCCACACTTCAGTGTTCGTTTTAGACCCAACAAATATTAAGATTAGATTTGATTTATTGGTCCTCTTAGTTAAATTCACTTCCACCGACTCAACTGGGGGGGAAAATAACATAACAAAAAAAGCAGAATGGCAAACATTTATATGACAGTGTGGGACAACGAGGGTTGATTCATTAAACCGGTCAGCAGGGCCTGTTGTTTAGGGGGGGTGATAGCAGCGGGCATCAGGCTTTTCCCGAGGCGGGCCCTCCTGAATCTTATTGTCCTGTAGCTGCGCCATGATAGTTGTGGGATAAAGTGTTGGTGTGATATACTGGACTAATGTGTGTGCCAATCAGATGATGGACCTGTTATCAAGATGTTGGTAGGACGATGATTTTAGCTGCTGTGTGAGTTTGACAAGGTAACTCCAAAATGTCTGTTTCACAAATAAGAGATATCAAGTTTCCACCTGATAACTCAATCACCTTAAAGTCCTTAGGTGTATATTTAACCACTAAACGGCACTTCTGTATGTGAACAAAATAACAATGTCCCAGCGAGCAGAAAGATGCCAGACAAACATGGTGGACCACTAGGTATGGATTCCACTATGTAAAAGAATTACAAATTTCTCAACCTATGATTTTTTTTTAACATTGATATGATAATTAATGTACGTTTTCTTAGTATTCAAATCAATGTTTTTGTTTTTTTACTGAATGAAAGATTTTTGTATCAATAGGAGGCACTAAATCTCCCAACAAATACAATGCACTGAATACCTTTGGGATCTACCAGTACTACCTCAGTCATCCACCAGTAGATATCATTATTGCACCATACCCTGATTTGGAACCTACACGAGGGCAAGCAAAAACCTCAATACGAGGAAGATGAAGGAACTTGAGAAGGGACTGCACAATACACAAAGAGGTAAGTATTAGTTTCAGGAGCGAGCAGCAGCAAGTCAACTGCAGGAGAGAGAGTGGGAAAGGTGAGAGGAGAGAGAGTGGGAAAGGTGAGATGGCACAACATTCATTTGGACAGGTAACTTAAAATTAGTTTTACCTGGTTATATCAGTATCAGAAATTATTTTCCCCCCATTTTATTAACACTCCACTTATTGAAACATGAATATTTTGTTTGTTTGTTTGTTTGTTTGTACATGATTCAAATTGAATCTTTTCTTCCGGCGCCGTCACGAATGGCAGCCACTCCAGCAGCTCCCGTGTTATTTTCGATTGTTCTCGATTGTTCTCAGCTCAGGGATGCTGCTGGAAATGTGAATTTCCCTTCGGGGATGAACAAAGTATCTATCTATCTATCTATCTATCTAAATGTTACACACTGTCCCTTTGAATAATTGAATTAAAGCATCATATTTAATGCACATATTCTGAAATTGTTTGATTGCAAACAGGTAATATTTCATTGATAAATTATTCTTGTGTGCAAATTCAGATGTGCTGGTTAACACTGTTTAGTTCATTGGAGGGAGGTGAAGTTAGTGAACCGTGTGAACCTTCCCCCTGCAAAGCAGAATGCTATCACAAAGTTGAATACCTTTTATCCCACAATTTTCTTTAAATCATACCACGATTCTCCCAGTTATCTTGTATTTTCGATAAAATCAGAACCTATGCATATGATGGGCGTCTACCTCTCCACATGCCCCTCCAGCATGGTTGCCGAATCCTCCAAAATCCCATAGGTATTATTAATACCCAGGGTTGGGTAGGGTTACTTTAACTGGATTACTTTCAATTACTTTTGGATGACTCCAATACCAAATATGCTAATAAAAGACAAAAGAAACTAAATATGAATAAAATGACAAAATTTTGTGCAGGCTTGGGGAGTAACGGAACACATGGAACGGCACGAATGATGCTGGCAAGCTGTTTGGATTTATTTTCATTTTGTTTCTGTCGCATTATATGTTCGTTTTGCCGGAGATCAAAGAGATCAAAGCCAGGAGAGAAAGCTTACCACGTGTTGTGAGTCATCATTTTATTCCTATTTAGTTTCTTTTGTCTTTTATTAGCATATTTGGTATTGGAGTAATCCAAAAGTAATTGAAAGTAATCAAGGTAAAGTAACCCTACCCAACCCTGTTAATAATACCAGTATTATATACATGTACAGTATATGATGAGGACTTGATTGCCGGTTAGATAGATATTTTTTCCCCCAAATAAGTGGATCCTTCATCCAGGCCAGAACACATTCATAGGATAAGTTATTTTTCATTGGAAAAATCAATTCGGACCTCAACCACCAACCCGGAACATATTCCGTTTCAAAACTTAGCCAATATTGTAGATTTTTTTTCAGTGGTACTTCTTTATACGAGCAACCCCTAACATGATCATTTTGGTATACTTGTTTTTTTGTTTTTAAAAACAATTCTACCTCGCTATACAAAAGGAAAATCTAGATCACGAGCAGTCCCACGGGCTACCATTAAAGACCACTCAACACTTTTGACTGCTCACCGCCAGAATGAGCTGGTTCCAATGTTTTCTTTGAACTTTCATGTAAAGTTACAGTAACCTTAAATGTAGAGTAAGTGCTTACGTATCCTCAAAAGTCTCTCAATCTCATACCTGTCAACCCCTGCTATTGGTTCTGCTTATTAATGATTGAAAATACTCCTTAATAAGTGATGATGAACCTTACAAACACAACGCGGCACCTATTTACTCAGCAAGACAGACTATTGAGAGTTCTGCAACAATTTTAGCAATCTAAAATGATGTTTTTGTTTGCCTCCAGTGACAGAGACGATCAGGATAAAAGCTGAAAAGGGCAAGACGAGATGTAATTGAAAAAAAAACCTCAGTATAAAATGTATAAAGTACGGGAAAAATGTATAAGTTGACAGTGTTAGGCATTGAATACATTAAAAATGTATCGTTTTTCAAATTATTCGAATGAGTTATCTGACTCCATTAACCAAACATAACCTTCATTTACCCAACAATGCATGCTCTTTTCTTTTTGGGGAAAATATGGGCAGATTTATTTTCTTAAAGTATTTAACTGAGTGAATCCCATCGAATTAGACGAATTATTGTCGCTCGAGGCTCCTCGAGCCTCCTTTTCGATTGTCCCTCTCATTCTCCCATCTCCTGAAGTTCTGTCTTCTGAAGTTCTTTTCACAAGCTGGGGTGCCGACTCCTCCCATGGGGCAGGTCAGGTGCCAGCTTCACCACCTTCTCGCCGAAAGGCGTCGCAATGTCTAAAGAAAACTCATATCAGCAAAGCGCTTATCAAAACAATGCCTGACGTCCTTGTGCGTCTGGCTTTCTCCATCAGATTCCTGTTAACAACAGAACTAAACAAATCATTCGCATTCGGAACGGCGCGACCTGTCATTGACCTTAAGCCTCCTCTGTGAAAAATCTTCATTGCATTCAATACATGTAACTTGTATAAAATCCCTTATAGTCAAATAGATAAAATATAAAATCCTTCAACAAGTATGTAATCTTCGTGACAGCACGTGCACACTTTTCTTACGGCGCTTATAATAAACTTGCATTTTATATAATAATATTTATCTAATCTAATTTTTGTATGCTTAACTACAATTTGAATGAGTTTTCAATAATCTGGAAAATGTGTTTTACAGCTGTTTACTTGGAATCTTTTGGGAGGACGGGACCGGATTAATTCGTTTTTAGTTATTTCATATTGGGACCATTCACTTGTTATGTGAGCAATTTGAGCTACGATCATAGAAGCAACTCAAATTGTAAGAAGAGTTAGCATTGCAACTTGCTCTATGAGGATCCCGCTGCCTGGACGGTGATGGTGACATTGACGGGTTCGGTGTCTTCCGAAGGCGGGGCTTGCCCCGTGGGCGGAGCTTGGCCGGCTGTGGTCAAGGGGGAAGCCGCCCGGGGTATTCTTAGACCTGGAGAAAAAAATTTAGATCAGCAAATGTGCCTGAAGTATAAGCCAGGATTTAAAAACTCATTCAAAGAGCAGTAAAGTGAAAGAGAGAAAGGGCGCCCTTAGGTGGCTATGTCTGAATTGTCCTGGTCACAATCTGTTTTCCTCCAGAGGGGGGTACATTTTGGGGTAAGAATAAGGCGAATTATTGTCGCTCGAGGCTTCCTCGAGCCTCCTTTTCGATTGTCCCTCTCATTCTCCTATCTCCTGAAGTTCTGTCTTCTGAAGTTCTTTTCACAAGCTGGGGTGCCGACTCCTCCCATGGGAATATTTGAGTTTGAATAATTTGAAAAGCTAATCAGATGTACAGTGTACAAGTTTTTTAAACCAAACACTAATCAAACTTTCATCAATTCTAGCTTTTGCCCTTCAAATAGGTGGAAAAAATACAACTAGAAAACCAGGGCGATTGGATCCATCTACACTAAATGCTTGTTCCTTTTAAGAACTCAACTAAGAACACTAATGCGATTTAAATCAATTTAACTCTCTTTGTGATTAAAATAAAAATGACTTGACGTAAATGTGCTGTCCAGAATTTAAAACTTTGTTACTCTCTGCCGCCATCTCCTGGCTTCAATTCGGGATCGCAACCTCAGTCAGCTCACTCCTCAAGTACTAAACATGCATTGAAGAAAAAACTCTTCTTTATTTAATCTTTTTGGGGCTAAGTGCTGGTGTTTAGACTTTGTTTGAGACAGGCCTTTTCTTACTTTTACCATTTTCTAAACAAAAACCCGAAGGGACGAGTATTTAAACACTAACTCCCCCCATTCATGCTTCCTAATGTGTTGCTAAAGTTAAAATAAACGCAGATAGGCGAAAAATAAATGATAAAGGCTCTATGAATGCATTTGGGCATTGGACAAAGAAATGGGACCTAGGTGCCAGACCAGGGGTCAGCAACCTATGACACGCATGCCAGCATTGGCACCCGAGGGGTTAACCAGTGGCACGCGAGCGCACGTCAAAGTAATATCTTTTTTTTTAAATGCGCATTTTTACTTGAAATTTAGACATTTTCATTGCACGCTGTGATGTTTAGTGGCTCTACAGTCGCGCCCCTCATCCCCCCTTGCTCTGTGTGTGAGCTTGTGTCTGCACGGTGCCTCAAAGAGGTGGAGAGATCGGTGTTTTAACCCTCCCACAGAAACACCAGCGCGCGATAAATGAACGAATCACGACAGCTCCTCCAGCGAAAAAATCTCATTCTTTTCAGCCAGCATGGACAGATCACTGAGGTTTTGTGCAAAAAATGACCGTGTTGTTTGTGCATTATGCCTCGAGAGCATCGTACCTCGCACGTCAAGTGTTAAACGTCATTACGAGACGAAACATGAACATGAATTCAAGGACGAGTCTGGAAAGGCGGAGACATTAAAACGCTCTGTGTCCAGGTACGGCAAACAAACACATACCCTGAGAACCTTTGTCACTGCTAAAAACGCCACCAGTAAAGCAAGCTATCAGATTGCTCACTGCATGGCAAAGCACGGAAAACCATTTACTGATGGCGAATATGTTAAAGGTGTGTGTGTGTTTCATGTTTTGAAATACAATTTTATTGATGAATGGTATGGTAGCTGTCCATCACTTGTTTTTTTGATTGTAGTTCATTGTTGATGAAGAATGGTTGAAGTCATGGATGTCGACAGGCCTTTTGTTGCTCACAGTAATTTTCTAGTTTGTTGATGAACAAGAATAGTGGAGATAAAATTGGTCAGTTACACGATTTCATTAAATATGCACGTGGACTGGGGTAAAATGCCAGCTCTGTTGGATATAAAAAAATGATTGTGCGAGTCATTAATCTTGGGTGGCACCCTGATTTACAAGGACTTTTGAAAGTGGCACGCCACATCGAAAAGGTTGGGCTCGACAAATAAATGGGATTTGACTAGTGGGATGGATATAGAAATGGGACTCGACTTAGGGGCTCGATAAGCAAAGGGGACTTCAAAGCTCGACAAAGAAATAGGGCTAGACAAATTGGACTAGACTTGCCTGGGCCGGTAGAGCTGGCGGTTTCCGGTCCATCTACTGCCTCGTCTTCTGGGAAGTTGATGTTCTCCCTGGACTGGCTGTGCCGCCTTCAGGAGGAAAACAAGACAATCCTATCATCCATCGATCCGACTTTTCGACTTTGACGCCGCGTTCACTCACAGGCCGAACAGCATGTCGTGTAGTCCTGCCAAAGAGAGTCAAAAATTGAGAATCGGCACACTCGGCAAGAAGGAAAGAGTGGAAGCGGGACTCACGAGGACTGTTGTTGCGGTTGCGGAAAATGTAGAGCAGCAGCAGCGCCGTAACGATGGCGGCAAAAAGCATTCCCCCGATGGCCGCGCCGATCACGGCCGGTAAGTTGTTGGAGCGCGGCTCGGCTGCAACACATCCGTTGAAATTGCCCATGTAAATACCGGATTTGACGTACTAAAGTGCCATGTAAAAGTCTTTGTCCAATTTCTGATTATTGATCACTCACAGAGGTTTCAGATCATCAAACCGATTCTGATATTACACAAGAGAAAACCCATGGAAATACAAAAGACCCGTTTGAAATGTTGATTTCATTTATGAAGGCACAAAAAACTCAAATCTGCGCTTCAACGCAAGGGCAAAAACTGATGGGCAGGTGTTTTTATCTCTCTCTTTGTGTTTTTCATTCTCTTGTTTTTCCTCTTTTTTTTCTCTGTCTTTCTCCATTTCACTGTCCTGCTCTATCTCTCTTTATCTCTCTTTTATTCTATATTTCATTCAGTCTCTTTCTTCTCTCTTTCTCTTGCTCCCTCTCAGTATCACTCTATTTCTTCTCTCTTTGTCTCTCTGTGTCTCTATCATTCTCTCACTGTCTTTTTCCCTTCTCTCTAGTTCTCTCTTTCATTTATTCTCCCACCCTCTTTTTTCCTTTCTCTTGTTCTCTCTTTTGTATCTCTCTTTTATTCTCTTTTATTCGGTCCCTCTATTTCTTCTCTCTCTTGCTCCCTCTCTGTATCTCTTTATTTGTATCTCTTTGGTGTATCGGACTTTGCGCTTATATCTTTTAGGATGAAATTTCTATTTTCTCTATTGTTTAACATTAGTTTCTGGCACTGTGAGAAAAATGGTGTGATGATAGCGGTTAAGTCTCTCACCGCCATGACCCATCCTCGATTCCCTTTGCATACAATGCTTTGCAATTACGAGAAGCGATGTTTTTTGACTGATCGCAAATTGCACAAATACGGCAGGAAACTGTAAAACCTCATGTAGTAATGCACATACATATTGTATGCATTTCTAATCTTATGCACCGTATTTTGCGGGATACAATAAGGCGCACTTTGAAATTTCTGGCCGATTGGGCGTTTTAGGTGCACCTTATAGTCTGGAAAATATAGTACTTGAAAATATTGTATTCATGGCGCTTTTTGGGAATAATTTTGGGCCCGATCACACAACTACTGAGAAATTATAGACCGAGCTTGCTGTTACATTTTCTTACTATGTAAGCAAGTCATTAGCAAGTCACTAGCATTCGCCTCGATTTGCTGGGTTTCGCTAGCATAGCCTCTGGAAAAAAAAACATCAATCTCAATGGTACTTAAAAGGTTTCTTGTTGTGTTCTGAATAAATAAGGTGAGTTTTTATACTATTTGTAAAACGTTTGTATGCTGAAGTTAGTAGTTTCGGAATGCATGCTAACAAGGGTAGTTAGTCGTTTTTGGTAAATGTGACTTCTTGTTAAGATAGTGTGAGTCAAAATTGTCATTTCAACATATGATTCATTATGACATTAAAGGTCTACAATCAAATCAGCAGTGGCTTAGAAAAGAATCAGCCATGCAAAGCAGGAGGAAATTAACAGAAAAAGAAAAAAGGAAGAAAGTTTCATGTGCTTGTGTGTGATTTCAGCTCGAGTCTTTCACCTGAGTGGATAACAAAAAAAAAAAGGAATGTTAGCACCATAAGAAATCATATGGAATGTCGGAAGCTAATACAATGACAAAAGCCTGAGCCATGCGACCAGTTATGGCCAGGGTTGGGTAGGGTTACTTTAACTGGATTACTTTCAATTACTTTTGGATTACTCCAATACCAAATATACTAATAAAAGACAAAAGAAACTAAATATGAATAAAATAATGCTTGCTCCAAAAGCTTTACTTGTTGATAACATTATTCGTGATTATAAACTTAACTGTATGGGTCTTTGTGAAACGTGGTTACGCCCGGATGAGCGCTTAGCGCTAAATTATGCCTCTCCCCCAGACTACGAGAGTAGTCATATAGCACGCACGCTGAAAAGGGGTGGTGGTGTTGCGCTAATCTCTGAAAAATCGCTCAAATTTAATACACGTACCTCTAATAATTACAAAACGTTTGAGGCTCTTGTGATGCGGTCCCCTCAATTGTCAATTGATGTAATAACTATCTATCGTGCACCTGGGCCATACACAACTTTCTTAGACGAATTTGCTGAACTTTTGTCTGAACTAGTAACCTATGCAGACAACATTATAATTATGGGAGACTTTAACATTCATATGAACTCCCCACACAGTTCACTTACTATTGCGTTTAGTTCTCTAATTGATGCATTTGGTTTTACTCAACTGGTTGACTTGCCAACCCATAAAAATGGGAACACGCTAGACTTGATTCTGACTCGAGGAGTTTTAACCTCAAACATTATGGTGCTACCGTGTACTACTGTTATCTCTGATCATTATTTAGTGACATTTGAGGTGCTAACTAAATGTAGAGTTAATAAAGCTGAGGGATTTAGCGGACGCAATATAAGCACTGGCACAGTTTCTGAGCTCTTTGAACTCCTTCCTGGAGCAGTTGCGTCCTTTCCTAAATACAATGGCTCGATTGACTCACTCATGAATGAGTTCAATACCACCCTGACTAGTGTGCTGGATTCAATAGCGCCCATAAAACTAAAATCACGTCCTAAAAGACG
This sequence comes from Urocampus carinirostris, assembly GCF_059441175.1. Classification (NCBI taxonomy): domain Eukaryota; kingdom Metazoa; phylum Chordata; class Actinopteri; order Syngnathiformes; family Syngnathidae; genus Urocampus; species Urocampus carinirostris. The sequence continues at coordinate 16,141,025 of NC_142365.1, forward strand.
CACACCTTGGTTTACTGATGAAACTAGAACCCTTAAAAAAGAATGCAGGAAATGGGAGAGAAAATGGCGCGCTACCAAGCTTGAGGTTTTCCATCAAACCTGGTGTGACAGCTTGTTAAAGTATAAAGCGGCCCTTGCCTCTGCAAAATCGGCCTACCTTTCGAAGGTGATTGCGTCTCAAAAGAACAACCCCAAAGCCCTTTTTGACACTGTAGCATCGCTTACAAGGCAACAGCCTATCGCAGACAGTTCGACACACTCTGCTCAGGACTTAATGGTCTTCTTCACTAAGAAGATTCAATGCATACAGGAAGAAATTGCAAAAGATATTGTTAGTACCACACGTATTAAAGGACTGAAATTTACAGATGCACGACAGGGTGGCTGCCCTGGGAAAATGGCCGGTTTTAGTGAACTGTCACTTGATGATCTCAAACAAGTGGTGAATGCGGCCAAACCGACAACTTGCCAGTTCGACCCGCTCCCAGGTTCACTTATTAAAAGTCTTTTTAGCGTCCTTGGGCCTTCAGTTCTAAATATTATAAATACATCACTCTCCTCAGGTGTAGTTCCAGCAGCTTTTAAGTCCGCCGTTATTAAACCCACACTGAAACGACCCAACCTTGATCCAGAAATATTAAGTAATTACAGACCTGTGTCAAACCTACCTTTCCTCTCTAAAGTACTCGAAAGAGTAGTGGCACAGCAGCTGAATGCTTTCATATCGGAGAATAACCTTTTTGAATCCATGCAATCAGGATTCAGGGCTAACCACTCTACTGAGACAGCTCTGATCAAGGTAACAAATGATCTCCTAATGTCAATGGATTCTGGCGCTTCATCACTTTTGCTGCTGCTGGATCTTAGTGCTGCTTTTGACACAGTGCGCCACAATATCCTACTAGAACGGTTGGAAAAATTGATTGGTCTCTCAGGAGCTGTCCTCTCGTGGTTCAAATCCTACCTCTCAGATAGGACACACTGTGTTAAATATGGTGAAACGACATCTGAGCCCTTTAATGTTACCTGCGGTGTTCCGCAGGGTTCAGTGCTCGGCCCCCTACTTTTCAACATTTACATGCTTCCATTAGGTGATATTATTCGCAAGTACAATATCAGCTTCCATTGCTATGCAGACGACACTCAACTATATCTTCCGTTGGAGGAATCTTCCACACTAAACTGTGGAAATTTGGAGGCCTGTCTCACTGAGATAAAAGAGTGGATGTCACTCAATTTCTTGCGTCTTAACTCTGAAAAGACTGAAATGTTAGTCATTGGTCCTTCTAAATGCCGGGACTTATTCTCAAAAACTGCTGTGAACATTGACAAATGTCACATCACACAGAGTGAATCAGTTAAAAATTTAGGTGTCATATTTGACCCTGATCTATCCTTTGAGATGCATGTAAAGCAAATTACTAGAACTGCCTTCTTCCATCTTCGCAACATTGCTAAAATCCGTTCAATACTGTCTCAGTCTGATGCGGAAACAATAATTCATGCATTTGTTACCTCCCGTCTCGATTACTGCAATGCACTACTCTCCGGTCTCCCGAAGTCCAGAATCAAGTCTCTTCAGCTAGTACAAAATGCCGCAGCGAGGCTCTTAACCAGGACAAAAAAGTACGATCACATAACACCGATTTTGGCTAACCTGCATTGGCTCCCAGTTAGCCAAAGATGTGACTTCAAAGTTCTCTTAGTATTGTACAAAATCATACATGGACTTGCTCCCTCTTATCTTTCAGATCTGATCTGCCACTATGTCCCGGTCCGAAGCCTACGATCTGAGAGTGCTGGTCTTCTGATGATCCCGAGAGCAAAGAAGTCTTCTGCTGGTTCGAGAGCGTTCTCCATCCGGGCACCGGTGCTGTGGAATGCTCTTCCCCCTGAGATTCGATCTGCAACCTCAGTGGAAATGTTTAAATCTAAACTTAAAACTCACTTCTACTCCATTGCATACGAATAACCTACTCCTCTTGTCGGTTGAAAATAGTTTGTGTAATATAGTGTAACAATCTGTGAAGCCCTTTGAGACTCTTCGTGATTTGGGGCTATACAAATAAAAATGACTTGACTTGACTTGACTTGACTTGACTCACAACACGTGCTAAGCTTTCTCTCCTGGCTTTGATCTCCGGCAAAACTAACATAAAATGCGACAGAAACAGAATGAAAATAAATCCAAACAGCTTGCCAACATTATTTTTGCCGTTCCATGTATTCCGTTACTCCCCAAGCCTGCACAAAATTTAGTAATTTTATTCATATTTAGTTTTTTTTGTCTTTTATTAGCATATTTGGTATTGGAGTAATCCAAAAGTAATTGAAAGTAATCCAGTTAAAGGAACCCTCCCCAACCATGGTTATGGCCAAGCTCTCCAATGCCTCGTGCGCTTTACAAAGAGGTAAAGGGGAGATACGACCAAGTTGTGCTACTACTTCAATAGAAAGTCGATTTTTTTTTTTGATGAGGAACATAAATGCTTTAAATCTTATCTCTGCTGCGCTCTCAGGTGCCTTGCGCATATTATGAAGAGGTAGACGATACACGACCAAGTTGAGATAATACTGCTGCTTTAGAAATTCCAAAAATAGTCAATTTACGGTGAGGTAGAGAAGGGAGCCACAACCAGATTACACTGTGGCTACCATAAATATTCTAATGAGGAATATATATGCTTAAAATCTTATTTTGACATACTTGTTCTGTGGCTAATCCACAATATGAAAAGCAGAGGTAAGATCTTACAATTTGGGGCAGGTTGGGTCTAAAAGGTCATTAATTAGGTTCGGGTGAGGCCGGGTGTTTCTCAGTCTGACTTTTTAATTTTTTCATTATCCACCCGTCATTGTTCTTCTTTGTCCTTCTGCTTCTCTCTCTTAAAGAGCCGGGCTGAACGTAATGCCGCTGTGGTTTATGGTCCAATTTTTTTTTGTTGGTTCCTGGTTAGCCTGGCTGCTAACCGTGTGTTTTTTGATTGGCAAGCATGGCGTTAGCGCTGGTTTTGCTGTGTTCCTTGGTTTGTTTATTCCCATCCGGCTTCGCATTTGTAACCGTTGCTGTTGTTTGCTGTTGGCTTCTGGTTAGCCTGCGTGTTTTTGATCGGCCAGCCTTGCATTTTTTCTGTCAAAACTGTCTGCCTTTTGTTAATCCGGTTAACCCCAGTTGACCTCTCTCCTTGTAGTTTTTTGGCGGGCAGCCAAAAGGTTTTCCCCTTTTTGGCTGCTCGCCCTTTGTTGTACCATTACTGCATATACCTAGGACACAAACCCTAGGAATTCTCCTAAAAAAAAACTAACAAAACTCCGCTTAAACACTTTCGCAAATTAACTTGAAAACATTGTGGCGACTGGCTTGCTACGCTACTGGTGTTCCTCCCATGATGTCACAGCTCAAGATGACAAAGACAAAACGTGCCGTCTTCAAAATACATTCATTTGGAATTGGAATACAGTAAGACCTCGGTTATCGCGGTTAATGGGGACCAAAACCACCCGCGATAAGTGAAATTCCGCGAAGTAGCGGCGCACCTTCAAAAAAAAAAAAAAGAATTTAGCCTGGCTGCTAACCGTGTGTAACTAGATAGTTATATTCAGGGTAGCAAAAAGAATTTTTTTTTTTTTTTTTTTTTTACCATTACAGACAGCGAAGCTCTGAATCCGCGAACGTCAAACCGCAATGTAGCGAGGTCCCACTTTATACCAATAATATATATATATATATATATATATATATATATATATATATATATATATATATATATGCAAAAAAAATGTACAATTTTGTCATATTTTGCCTGTTTAAATTGGGATTACAATTAAGGATTTGTATGTTCTTCTGACTCTACCTGGTGTTCTAGCTTCAGATGGAAACCCAACGGTTCTGTGGTTGAAAGGCGCCACCCGAAACTGGTATTTCAGGGTGGGCGTCAGCCCGCCCACCGTGTGAATCCTGACTTGATGATCCTGGATGACGGCCTGATGCCAAATGGCTGTACTCATCCTGCCTTCGTCCGTCATGTTGCCGGTCTCTCTTCTACCCGGTTGCTGGTTCAGCCATCGATGCTGCACCAGAAATCCGGTCCAGCCTGTTTGGGCAGCATCCTCCATCTCCCACTCCAGCTCCACCTGGTGGCGCAGGCGGCCCACGTACACAGCCCGGATCAGCGTGGCGTTGGGTGGCATGGGGTGCTCTGAAAAAGAGAGGTGTTGGAACCACTGTGTTGTCATATTGAAATATTTCACCGTCCATATTTAGTCATAATTCGTGTTGGGAGTAACGTTCCTGGAATGCAATTACTGTTCTCTGTAACGATTACTGTGACTGTATTAAAAAAATTGTTACCCAAACGTTGTTACAACATGGTGCGTTACTCTGCTACAAATTAAACACGGTTCGCAAATTTCAATGCCAACTAATCAGTGCCACAGGTAAATGAATCGTGAGTCTACCAGCATTACACACGGCTAATCATGTCATCAATGTGGAGTTGACAAGTTTACGCTTACCTACAAAGTAAAAACTCAATAGAGTTATGGTGGCACCGTGTCAACCACAGAGGGCAAGAATTTCTCCCTATTAATATTCTCCCTACCGTTTGTGCTCACATCCAAGCTGTATTCACAACTATCAGATAAAATATTCATATTAGAGGGTTAGCTTGTATGCATATATTTGCTTTTGAGTCACCAGTAGCGAATGGTAGGCAGCACGTGGCGAGGGGGGCTTGGCTTATACAGGAGCATCAAATCAATGGGAAAGAGGGGCAGACATAAACACATAATTTATGGTAAACAATTCTGAATTTTGTTCTTTTTTCTCTGTGAAATTATTTTTGCAATACTCCATGCCTGAAAAAGAGAAACATTTTGAAAAGGACTTAGCAATGAAATATTCGAGTGGTTTGAAGCCCATAGACCAGGGGTGTCAAACAGGCGGCCTGCGGGCCAGCTCAGGCCCCCTAAGGGATTGAATCCGCGGGACAATGCTCAGAGAAGCGCAAGAGGAAAACGAGATGCAGGTTGAAATATGTCCACTTGATATTGCCAAAGCCAGGTGCCTCTCACAAAGACGCTGTACTTGTATTTATTTCTCTTTCTGTCTCTCTCTCTCTCTTTCTTTTTCTCAATTTTTCTCTGACTCAGTGTCTCTCTCTCTTTTACTCTCTGTCTCTTTTCTCTTTCTTTGTTTCTTTTTGTGTCCTTCTCTCTCTGTGTCTTTATGCCTTATTTTGCTCTTTATCTTTTCCTTTTTACTCTCTCTTTTCTCTCTTTCTTTTTCCTGTTTTCTCTTTCTCTCTTTCTACCCTTCTCTCGTTCCCTCCTCTCTTTCTTTTTCTCTTTGGATTTCTTTCTCTCTCTCTCTCTCTGTATTAACCCCCCCGTTCACTATTTGTCTTTTGTTTTTCATGCTCTCTCTATCTTATCTCTCTATATTCTCTCTCTCTCTTCCTCTCTTTCTCTCTTTCTTTGTCCCACCCTCCCTCTTTTTCTCTCCCTCTCTTTCTCCTTTTCCTTTTTCTCTCTTTTTCTTTCTCTCTAATCTACTACTCCGGCCCCCCAGAGAATGTTTGTTCTGTCGTGTGGCCCCAGGGTTAAAAAGAGTTTGACACCCCTGCCATAGACAAAATTAGTATGGACTGTCTTGTCTAAATGTCAGTTTCCAAGCTTTTAAGATTGCACAAGCCAGGAAATATAAAGGTTCAGAACTTCCACAGGTTGGTGTACACGTTTTCTTCTTTTTATTTTATTGTGGGCTATTTTAAAGCAGTTTTAGGGTTCAGTTTCTATTCGAGTCGATTCGGTAATTTGTAACTAGATAGTTATATTCAGAGTAGCAAGCTACTTTTGTAGAGGACGTCGTTTGGCGTTGCCCCAAAATATACGCAGAGACAGAAATGTGACAGAGAGGGAACGTCCTTTATTCAGCCACATTCATTTAAGCCACGTTCGAAGTCCATCCGAGAGACTCTGGCATTTATACTGTCTTCAACAAGATCACGTGATGCTTTTCTCGGATTCCAAAGTGTTTTTTCCCGGAATCGACTCGCTTAGTCAACAACTTGTGATTTTTTTGGTATCAATATTACCTCATAACATCCTGCCAGATGTCTGTTGTCAGTTCCAAAGCTGCTGACTTACAGTTAAGCCACAACACTACTTTTGTGTGTCAGTAATCCGGCGGGTAACGGAATTACTTTTTAAATGAAGTAACTAGTAACAGTAGCTAATTACTTTTTACAGTAACGAGCCATAAACTGACTGCCACAAGAAAATAATCTGGAGATGCTTACTCTTAACCAGCAGAGTGACGTTGAGGTGTGCTCCACCCACAGCATTACGCGAGGTGCAACGATATTCGCCGCTGTCTTGGCTGTGGTCTGCGTTTCGCACCGTCAGGTTGGCCCAGGCCGACGTCCGAAGCAGGGCATATTTAGACGTGTCTCGGACATCCCAACCGCGGTTGTTGAACCAGCTAATGCGGCTGCTGGGGAGGTAGTTGGCCCTCAGGTTGCAGGAGAGCTGCACGTCAGCCCCCTCGTACGCCGATACTACTCGACGCTGGGTCAGCAACACGGGGGCCTCTGAAATTCAGAACAAAAGGGAAAACATCTCACTAGTACAAGGTAAACCTGGAAAGCATGTGAGCTACTTAGAAACTTGAGAAGTTCAAAATTTTGTACTCAGTGAGACACATTTTTCGGTGAGTACCAGACTACAGAGCCCACCCGCAATTAACAAATTTAGGGAGGAAGAAACTCAGCTTTTCTTTTTTGCAAGTCGCACTGAATTTTAGGCCATAGGCTTTAACAGGCTTAAAAAATGAACTTCTTCTTAAACATATCTTACATTTAAAAAAAATCAGTGCAGAAATGTCTACTACAGAAAAGTAACACAGTTGGAATCTGACTGTTTAATTAAAGCATCTCAAGGACCCGTGGCGTGATGATGCGATTTCTGCCCATTGCTCTGAATGTCAAAGTCAAGAAATTCAGTGAAAGACGAGAATATGGCAAGGGCAACCATGACTCCCTTAGGTAACAAAATGCCTTGTGACTCGCATTAATGGATGAAAGAGATTCCAACTGTCCCTACCCACTGTCCAGCAAAAACCACAGCCAAGATAATGGGGTTGGCAGAATCAGTACAGAAAAGTAACACATTGTGAAACGATTAAGACATTGTTAGTAGAGCGTGTCCACACTGTTTAATCTTATTTATACACCGCAGCATTCAATATCGATGAAATTGGGATTAACAGATACACAAAAATAAAACAAAAACATTTTCAAAACAACTCAATAAATTGTACTGAATAAAATTCAGAAACATGTACAATCACAGCAGCGTTTACACATGTTGAGCCATGCAACATATCTTAAGCTCTCCCATCCCTTGCGCACATGACAAGTGATAGAGAGGAGACCAAGTATTGTTATAACTACATAAAAATCATTATAAATGCAAAATCTATTTGCTAATGAAGGTAGAGTACATGATAATTATCGGGCTGACAGTTATCGGACTGATAACTGCGTCATATGATATTACAGTTTTCGGTCGAGAAGGATAAATTGACAGTGACCGCTGCCGACACAGTCCACAAACAAGTGTCTTAATCACGGCACCTTGTGTTACTTTTCTGGACCAGACATTTCCCCGTGGATCTTTTTAAAATATGAGAAATGGACGTGAACTTGTTCATTTATACGGCTGTTTACACCTGTGGCTTAAAATGCGATGTGGCTTGTACAAAAACAAAGTTTTGATTTATTTCCTTAAATTTAGACATGCTGATTTTAATCAGGAGCGCTCTGTAGTCCGGACTTTATGGTACATTCGTTAATTCAGAGGTGTTCACTCTTTTTTAGCATGTGAACTACATAAAAAGTGACTTAGCCACCTTAAAATGATATTTTCGGGATTAAATGTTGGAAATTATTTCTACATTATTTACAGTGCAAATGCATGACTTTGCCAACCGACCCAAAGTAAGCCTGCAGGTTTTGATCTGGGCCAGAAGGGGATGTTTGGCATGGCACACGTAAGGTTGTCCGCCATGTGCAGTGCCATAGCGAATGCTGAGGACGTTGGCATTCTCTTCCTTGGGTGTGGCCAGGCCCAGAGGTCCCTGCCACCACACCAGGGCATTGGGGGCTCCCCCGTCCCAGGAGCATGTCAACATCAGATCTTGATTGCTGCTGATCATGTACGCGAAACACACCGGCTCTGAAGGGGGGAGATCTGGCGAGGAAACATACATCAGGACAGCGTTGCCCAGTGTTGGCCGCGTTACAGAAAACTAGTAATTATTAACCTTTACCAGTCACTGCATTTGAAAAGTAGTTCTGTTAAAGCACACTTGTATTCTATAGCATATGAATAACCTATATTTTATGTTGACAATATAATGTTTTATTTGTTATTGCAACACCCATTGCAGCCTGGTCATGCTGGAAGGGGGATTTCCTCATTCATTTATTTGCGGCTCCGTTCATCTGAGTTTCCATACAACAAAAACTTATTGAAATATTACCTGTTTGCAATGTCATCAAAAATGATGAAATTATGTCAAAACATGTATCCTTTGATAGATTTAATTCAATTATTTAAAGTGATTAAATTGTATCATGAATTTGCACGTGGGTGAGGGTTGGTCTGATCCTGTCTACCGTCTGTGAAAAAAAGGACATTCAGGGGCGCGTTCCTTTGTAATGCGTTATGCGGAATATGTTACTCCCAGCACTGGTAACAGTAACCAATTACTTTTTTTCGGTAACGCGCCCAGCCCTGCATTTGAAGATCCTGAAAGGGGAACTCCCAAGACATCATTTACGAACGGTACTCACACGCCTGAGTGTGGCACTCAACCGATTGGTTGAGAGCCTGGTGGGATCCCGTGCACGTGAAGGAACTGCTGTTTCCATCCAATTCTTGGGACATTAGCAAAACCTCGCTATGATCCGCCTCGGCTTTTTCACCCCAGCCCACATAAGCCGGGGGGAAACCTCCAGGCCATGAGCAAAGTAGTTGAAGGGAGGTGTGGTTGAGGGCGGGCTCCACCGAGCAAGAAGGAGAGCCGGCTGGGGCATCTGAAAAGAGAAGAAATTCCGTAACAGGGCAGCTGAGGATGTGTGGAGTTAGCAAGCCATGTTCATAGAGAAGAATACAGTAGAGCCACGGGATACATCATGAATCCATTGTGAGGTGGGGATAGCAAATTGTCATATAGCGGGGAACCCCGGCATCCAAAATAAAAAAATAGAAAAAAATAACAAAATAGCAGTCTTTACAGCAGTGGTGGCGCAATTTTTCCTAAAATGTCTTCCCTTAAATAATAATTCAAAAGCTTAAAATGTTTGCTTTCCTAGATGTGTGCCTGATGATGTTGCTTTTCATTTAATTTTTTGTTGTTTGTTTCTGAACACACACGCACATGGACAACCACTTAAAGTGGAGCCTATTTGCATATTCACTTGTCAAACAAAAAGCACAATACATGTTGAATTGTAATTGTACATCTTGTTGCGCTAAAAAAATAATAGTGAAATTAAAATAGCAGTGGTGGACCGAGAGGGCCTGCTTGCTTTAATTACCTTATTAATCAGTTTTTTTGTCATCACAATTGTCAATTGGTTCAGCCATGTGACTTTGCGAGGGTAACGGTGCGTGTGCCATTTTGTATATGATCATTACAAGCTTCGTATCCATGGTTAACATATTTTTGATTCTGCCTTTGGCATCACTGAAATTCTTGGGACCGGTAGCTTAAAAATACAAACTCGTTTCATAATATATGTGGGGGAAAAAAAAAAGATGCCGAAAATTCAATGTCTTGAATAAGATAATTACTGCTAATTCCCTGTTAGCATTGACATTCGCATTAGCACAATAGCAAAACGAAGCGCTTGGTAGGCATTTGCGTAGCTTCTTTGCAAGTAATGTTTTTGCTTCTCCCTTTAGAAAAAAAGTATTGGATCACCGGCCAACTCGCAAAGTATTTACACATGAAAAGAGAGAAAGTAATTGTGGGAGCTAATTCAGCCAAACCCATATCTTCATTTTCATTTCACCGCGACACCAACCAGTAGCACACTCGCTTTTGATATGGCGTGGACCAATAGCAGAGAGCCTGAGAGAGGCATCTTAGGGACATACATTGCAAAGTTTTAGTTCGACACAAATTAACAATTTTTTGTTTATGTGGTAAGGTGGGTGGGAAGTTTATTCTGTTTTTAATATTGGACACCTGCAAAGGAGATTTCCTGATTTTGACTTTCCTTACGCACTTTTGTTTGTTGTTTTTAGTATTACATCCTTGTTTTTATCGCCCAATTATTTTGCTGTTTTTGATTAGGACATCCTTTAGGGCAAATCTGCTTTTGTAAGGCTATGTAATTAAAAGAAAGGGCTCAGGGGAGGGCCTCTCGAACAGGTTAGAATTCCTGTCCTCCTTGCAAGTACAAAACCAAGTGACATCTTCTTTCTTTATTTTGAGTGTCTACTGAAGTTTAAACTTATCAGTAGGGAAAATGCTGTAATGACGGGCTTAAAAAACATCTCATTCCACACCGTAAAGCGTAAATTGTCATAATGCAGGGATTCCGTATCCCGGGGCTCACCGTCTGTTCTAGAACGGTTGGTGAACCTCGATCTAGCAGGAAAATACAAAAATTCAAACGGGAAAATGGCAAGCTCCTCTCCTTCCTTGCCACTCGTCATGACTGTGACATGACAGCGGGGTACCTTCTGAAGGATCCTGACAAGTCCCCCGACTGTCCCATAGAAGAACCGGGCTGGAGGGCCTCCTTATTCATCTGCGTGTGTGTTGTGAGTGTTTTGGAAAGCTTCGAGGAGGACCAAGAAGGAATTCAGACAGATGGGAAATGGAAAAGATTGGTACAGGAAGCGTTTTTTCCTGCTAGCGTGGAGACAGAAGCGAATCATTGGCACTAGTCACTCACAGTAGACGGTGAGGCTGATGGTCTTCTTGGAGCGCGTGTTGAGGTAAGTGTTCTGCGCCAGGCAGGCGTAGTCGCCTGTGTGAAGGCGCAGGACTTTGGCGATGGTAAGCCTCGGTCCCGGTTGCAGTTGAGAATTGTTGTAGAGCCAAAGGTACTGGCTGGGCGGGTTGGACTGGGCCTGACACTGCAGCGACACCGTTTCTCTCTCCAGAGCCGAGTATCCGCGCTCGGTCACGGTGAACGGCGTCACGTCGATCTGGGGGATGTCCGGGCCGACTGGGAAAAGACCGATTTGTCATCAGTGGAAAAGCAATCCATCTATTACAGGCATGTCAAACATATGGCCCGCCATAAATTTCTGACTATATGAAAGCAAGTCTTTAGCTCAATTCTATCAAAAGATATGATTTTTTATAGATAAATACTAACGAAATGCTCCTTCCAAGTTATCGAGTAATAAAAAAAAAAACATCGTTTTTTTTAAAAATTATCGTTAGTTGCCTAATTATTATTACTAATGTTAATATTGGGTCGAGCTACGAGAATATTGTCAGACATTAAAAAGAGAACAGAATAGGTTGCCGACCACTGGTTTAAAACACAAAAAGTTTGGGAGCTGAGCAAATAGGACCGCTTCTCTGAAAAGAGTGGGAATTCCCATCACTAATCACTAATCATGATAATGTTTATTGGTGATAGGAATGAGTGGAAAGGTGTTGTAAAAGGATAGTGGGACGTTTGGATGCGTTCTAAGGGATGGGCAGGGCACCTGTATGATGCGGCAGGGGTAAACCAGTGAAAGCTGTCGGGTCCTGCTTTTGAACAAAAGAGTGTTTTGTGTCACCCTGACCCGAGTGACATGGCCGCTTTCTTTTGTCCCGTTCCATCTGGAGGGACGAAAGCATGACCAAGTTCGGTGCCGAGGTGCTTAACTTGTTTGGGTGTTTGGGCATTTGGGTTGGCCATGGTCCAAAATTGTTTGTGTGTGTTTTTTGCTATTTTTTCCCCTTTTTTATTTTCTTGGTTATTGTATGTGTTTGTCTTGCTGTCAGTCACCCCTCTTGAGGGATATGACCAAGGTAGATGGATAAATGGATAGAATTGTGACCATCTTTATTTCTCTACTCACAGATAACGTCCACCCAAATCTGATCCGAGCGCTCGCTGTTGACGGCGTTGCTAGCCACGCAGCGAAACCAACCCGTGTGGTTTCGGTTGACTTGCGTTACGTTGACCAAGCTAGCGTTGCCCTGAGCCACGGTGGAGACGTTTCCCTGCCGGTTTTCATGGTGCCAGGTGTACTGGATGGGCCCTGTCCCACTGTCCAGGTCACATTGCAGAAAAATGGTGGACCCTTCCACCGGAGAATCGTCGCTGGCCAGGAAGTGTGGCTTGCTCACCGGAACTGGAAGGAAAAGAATGGCCATTGAAAAAAATCACTCACAGCCACAAACCACCTTGAAAAATAGAAAAACAGACACCCTCTGATCTTTAGCAAAAAAAACAGACTTTTTAATTTGGACAGTTAGACAAAAAGTTCTTAAAAAGTACTGATAATTTAAAAAAAAGGTTGACGCGTTGGGCTCCCACTTTACGCGTTAGACAGTTTACTCGTTAGACAACCACTTTATGCATTAGACTACAACATTACTTGTTAAACTATCAATTGACTCGTTAAACTACCGCTTTACGTGTTAAGACTACCTATTGACTTGTTAGACTACCGCTTTAAGCGATAGACTACCGCCTTACGCGTTAGACTCCGACTTTATACGTAAGACTACCCATTTACTCATTATACTATCGCTTTACACATTAGACTACCACTTTACACGTTAGACTACCGCTTTTTGCGTTAGACTATCAATTTACATGGTTATATACCCATTTACTCATTGGACTACAACAAAAACAAATAATCTTGACTCGAGACTAGTACTGTATTATGGTCTACGGTTTCTTTGTTTTGAAGCAAGACTAAGCCTTTGTGCATGAATAAGCACGATGTTGTAATTCTTTTTTTGACCTTTTTATACTGATAGTGTATTATCCCGTTTCTTTTTAAGGTCTATTATATGTTTTGCCCTGGAGTGCCATGTCTTATCTTGTTGCATTTAATGTTTCAAGTCAAGTCATGTTTATTTGTATAGCACTTAATCACAAGAGGCCTCAAAGAGCTGCACAGACCACAGACTATCACAGACAATGGACTATTATTACACCATCCCCTGATCTAAAACCTACATGAGGGCAAGGAAAAACTCAGAACCTCAGCATGAGGAAAATGAAGAAACCTTTAGGTGGGACCGCACATAAGGTAATCCCCCTTCCAGGATGACCAGACCAAAATGGATGTTGCAATACAGAGACATCGTCAACATAAAACATAGGTAATTCATCGGCTATAGAATATAAGTGTGTTTTAAACCTAGATTTAAACAGTTCCACTTAGTTTGCAGATCACAATGTTGGTATCAATAAAAATAAAGACAATTCTAATTCTAATAAATAAACTGCTCCAACAATAGCATTAGATTTCAGTTTCTGTAAAAGTTTCCCACTTCTGGTTTTAAACGAGCACATGTCGTTTGTATTTTTTAATATATCGGAGTCGGCTTGTGTTTCACGCGTAAAAATAGAGCATGCAAATAAAATTTATCGCTTTTAAATGTAAAAAGGGTGGCGTGTATGTTGTCCCTAGTGTCCCTTTGTGGCATCCTCCCTTATAAAAACAGATTTTTCATAAAATATTGAGTACATCCAAATCATTTAAATGTCATTTTAATTGCGCATTTCTCTGTATTTGTAATTTCTTGGGCATGGCTTGCTTACCAGACCTGGGAAAGAGGAAAAAAATCACCCAACAGCCTCAAATCCGTCAAAAATTAACAACAAAAACAACTATGTTCTGACCTTTCCCAATGATCCTGTCTTTTTGTTAAAAAAAAAAAGTAAACAAAACAAAAACAAAAAACTAAAAGAACCACATTTTGGCTCCCAGACAAGTCCCCAATGTCCCTTTGAACCCACCCCCAACCATTATAATACATTTTCAGAGTATTGTAGTGTTTTGAGCCAGATATTTTTTAATCTCCCGTCTCAGATTCTAAGCTCAAGATGGGCAGCCGGTGCAAAGGTCACGAGCTCATCTGTCAGCCTTCAGATTTGCCACTTGAGATAATCCAAACACTGAAAGCTCTTTCGAATACTTTAAATCTGTCCAGAAACTGGATAAACCTTACCAGGGTGTGCTCACACTTTTTCACCATGCGAGCTACTTACAAAATGATCAGTACAAAATTATCTAACCATCACCAAAATTATATAGAAGTACTGTAATGTAGATAACACAATTGCTTGATTGGCACTCGAGTAATAATAATAATAATAAGTCTAGGAAGTACATAAGAGCATACGCAACCTCCACTGCATTCCAGGATTATTATTCACTCTTGCTCATTGCCAACATAACAAGCTTTCTTAACTCCCGTAATCCATAGTCTCGCCGACTAGGCGTATTTTTGAGTTTTTCCTTGCACTCATGTAGGTTCTAGATCAGGGGATGGTGTAACAGTAGTCTGTGGTTTGCAATTATCTGTGGTCTGTGCAGCCTTTTGAGACTCTTTGTGATTAAGGGCTATACAAATAAACATGACTTGACTTTGTCATTGTTCTATCTCCCTGTAAATACTCATTCTGTGTCACTTCCCGTTTTTGTTTGACTTAGTTTGTGTTAACCTTATTGCAGGGATGAGTCGCAAAGTCCACTTTGATGTAACCTTGACTCCTTTAATGTTTGCAAATTCAGAAACTTTTGTGGTCTTGTTCTACCCACTTCTCTATAAAAAAATCATTTTCTAAATCTTATTTCTGTGTCCACTTCTTTGGGATCCACTTCTCCGTATTACAGCGAACGCAACTCTAATAGGTAAAAACTGGTAATAACACAGTGACACATTGTAATAACAACGTTATTTTATAAATTAAAAGGGTGTTCCAAATGTCTTGGCCACATTTGAAGTCCCCATTTCTCATTTACTATGACTGGTAGTGAGATAAAAGTTGTATCATTTTAAAGCTAATAAAGTTCTTAAAGGTAAGGGTATTGACTTTTTAATTTCTTTTCAGACCCATCATCAGTGTTCAATCACCCATAAAAGGCCTTTTTGTGTGCTTGAATTTGCAAAAACTCAGTCATGGACTGTTGTTCAACGTGCGTTTTGAAGAAAATACGGAAAGGAGCCATCAGAGAGGAAGTCCATAGTTAATTCATAGAGACCTCGTAAATGGATCACAAGAGCCAGTATGGTACTTTAGTGTCCTCTAACAACCCTTTGCGTGTCTAAAGAAGACACGAGCTACAGTTAGTTGAACAGTTGAAGGACACTGACAAACCAGCTTGTTGTTACTTTTGCTTTGGAATGAAACAGAAGATTGAAAATGACGGATTTGACGACCGGCTTGTTTTACCCATGAGGCGACTATCCATGTCATCCATCCATCTGCACCGCTTATCCTCAGTAAGGTCGCAGGGGTGCTGGAGTCCATCCCATCTATATTCGGGCAGTGGGCAGGGGACACCCTAAACCAGTTGCCAGCCAGTCGCAGGGTACACAGAGAAAGACATCTCACTCACTCATTCACACCTAGGAACAATTTGGATTGGCCAATTAACCTGAACTGCATGTTTTTGGTATGTGGCAGGGAACCGGAGTGCCCGGAGGAAACCCACACAAGCACGGGGAGAACATGCAAACTCCACACAGGAAGGTTCGATCTCATGACTTCAGAACTGTGTCGCACAAGCGCTAACCACTGCGCTGCCGTGCCACCGCAACTATCCATGTAAAGAGCAAAGTCAACAAGCATAACACTCGCATATAAGGTGCTGAGAGTCCATACGAACTTTTTGAGGAGCAGCGAGATTCCTCAGAGGTGGTAGTGTTTTGTGCTATGTCGAAGAAAGCTGTCCTAGGACCATTCTTCTTTGAAAGAGCAACAGTCAACAGTGAGACACACCTTGACAAAGTGGAAAACTGTTAGTAGAAAATTGAGGGAGAAAGAGTCTAGTCTTCTCTTTTTCCAACAGGATGGGCCGCTACCACACTGGAGCTTCAGGGTTAGTCAGGTTCAGAGCACAACACTGCCAGGCAGATGGATGGTCTGGTCAGAATGATCACAATCTCATGTCCTGGACACTCAGATTTCCATACCTCACACCATGTGATTTGTTTTTGTGGGGATTTGTGAAAGGATTGGTCTATGTGCCCCCTATTCCATGAGACGTGGACGAGCTGAAGGCATGAATAGCAGAAGCTGTTGCAACCATTGACAAAGCAATCCTGGGACACATTCGGGAAGAATTTGACCATCGGCCTGATGTGTGTCATGTGACCAATTGAGCTAAAATTAAACATCTCTGAATATTTCATGTAAAAATTTAGATTACAAGCTTCCTGAAGTTACCGGATGTGTTTTTATGTTCTTCAAGCCCAAGGGTGTAATATTTGATGGCACTGTATTGTCTAATGCGAACGAAAACCAGTGTCAAAGAATACGGCATATAAGCAAGATTTAAGACACACATGGCAATGACTTCTTGGTAGGGATTCCACTGTGTAAAATAATACTTCTTTCTCATCTTATGATTTTTCATAAAAATTGGTATTTTTGTCTAGTATTCAAATTAATGTTTTCTTTTAAGTCAAGTCAAGTCATGTTTATTTGTATAGCCCTTAATCACAAGGAGTCTCAAAGGGCTGCACAGATCAAAGACTATTGCAAACTATTATTACAGACTATCATGACACCATCCCCTCATCTAAAACCTACATGATACACATATTATCAACATAAAGTATAGGTTATTCATATGCTATAGAGTAGAAGTGTGTTTTACGCTTAGATTTAAACATTTCCACTGATGTTGCAGATCGAATTTCAGGGGGTAGTTTAGCAATTTGAACAAGAGATTGTTTGGGAGAAGGGTACGAAAGTAAAACACTGCATCTTCAAGATGACTAAACCATTCAGTATACCATAAACTTATCTCTTTAATATTTGTTGCGGTCACTTGAGCTAAAAACCTTCAGTATTTACAAAATAACAAAAGACAGAGCTGTGCCCCTGCACAATAGTATTGCCCTGTACACATTGGTTAACTGCTGTTAAAAGTGTCGATGAAAATTGTTCAAATCTCATATTGTTAGATTATGATATAATGAAATTGTGAATGTATTTAATTGCTGTCAAAAGTGTCGATAAAAATTGTTCAAACCTCATATTGTTAGAAAATGATATAAGGAAATTGTGAATGTGTTTAATTGCTGTTAAAAGTGTCAATAAAATTGTTCAAACCCCTGCTCAGTTTAGTATTACAAACTGATAATTCTACTGAATGGAAGTTTTTGTACCACTAGAAGGCACCAAATATCACGAACTGTTCCTTTAATAGATTCTAAGATATTCCATGTCAAAATGTGTTCAATATTTTGGAACACCCTGCATATCAAAATGGTTGCCCTTTGCGCCAAATTAGTTAGTAACACAAAGTAGGTCTCAGAGTGACCCTTGCTCTATACATTTTTTCTCAATTTACGCCTGGGTGAATCGAATGTGTCTAACTAAAACGGGATATAACAGCAAATTTGTTTAAATTGTTTGACTTTATTCATGTTTTTATCCAACGCAAATGATAAGTACAGGAACACTGTACTGCATTTGACCGCTAGGTAGCAGCAAAGAACTCCGACGAACCTTAGATAGGGATCGCCGTCATGCGTTCCCTTGGATAAGGCATCAAAATAAACCCTCACCTTCTTCGCTCCACAATTCCTGGACGCCTTACCTCTTACCGTGAGGCGCACGTAGTAGTAATAGACGACAGGTGAGGCGTCCATATTGTAAAAAGCCTGGCAAGTGTACAAGCCTTGCGCGGCCACCGGAAGTTGATCAATGCTGACGTCAGCGCTGTCCAAAATGGTCGCCACCTTCCCGAGCGCTTCTGCCAGTTTCTGGATTTTGGCTCCTCGGCCCAAATCGTAAACGACCGACTCTAAAGTGTCTGTACCGGGTTTGGTGAAACTCCATAAGAACATGTCAGGCAAGGTGGAGCCGCACTGGAGGATGACGGCTTTGCCCAAGACGCCGAACACGGCAGACTCCTTGTACACGACCTCGCCGTTTAGGGACTGCGCTGGAGGAAGACGAGCACAAAGGTCTTGAAATGGTCGCAAAGCAGAATAAACATTTTCTTTTTCTTTTTTGCCCAAAAGTTGGCGAAGCACAATCTGACGTGCCTACGCTAGAGGTTCGCCATTTTGGATGTATAAATATTGCTATAATGCAACACTTTGTATTTGTAAACGACTTTAAATTTATCCTGCTCCTGAGTTTTCTATTTCTCTTTCTCTTTTTTTTTCTTTTTTTCTTTCTTCATCTCTCTTTCTTTCTTCATCTCTTTCTTTCTTCATCTCTGTCTCACTCTTTTGTCATCTCTCTATCTCCCTTTCTTCATTTCTATCTTGCTCTCTGTCTCTCTTCATCTGTTTCTTTTTCTCTTTTTTATGTTGCTTTCTCTCATTTTTTTCCTTTTTTTCTTGTTCATCTGTTTCTTTCTTCATCTCTGACTCGCTCTTTCTTCATCTCTCTCTCTCTCTTTCATCATCTCTCACTCTCGTCATCTCTTTCTCTTTCGTCATCTCTCTCTCTCCCTTTCTTCATCTCTATCTTGCTCTCTCTCTTCATCTGTTTCTTCTTCTCTTTTTTTATATTGCTTTCTCTCATGTTCTCTTTCGTTTTATATTTATATCTTCTCTTATATTCATTTCTCTCTCTATCTCTTACACTCTTTCTCCCCCCTCTCGTTTTCTATTTTCACCCATCTTTTTCCTCTCCCTCCCAATTTCCCTCTCTTTGATTCTATTTCTGTCTCTGTCTTTTTTTTCTTTTTGTATTTCTCAATCTCTTATTCTCTTTCTCCCTCCCCCTCTCTCTATCCCTTTGCCTCACTCATTATAGTCCTCTCCTTTGTCTTTATCACTTTCTTTATCTCATGGGCTATCTCTTCCTCTCCCTCTTCCTCTCTATCCATTTGCCTCTCTCTTTCTTATTCTATTTCTCTTTTTTTCTTGGTCTTTCTTTCTCGTTCTCTTTTTTTATATTTCTTTCTCTTTCCATTTTCCTCCCCTTCCTCTCTCTTTTCTTCTCTTTAAACTACTATTCCGGCCCCCGCGAGAGTGCTTTTTCTACATTTTGGTCAAAATGAGTTTGACCTTCTTGATGTAACCGAAATGTTACCACTGAAAAAATTGAATTGTTCATTGACAATGCAAACCCAATTTTTAAATGTAAAAATTGAATGTACTTACAATTGGCAGCATAAATAAGAGACATCAGCCCTAGCAATTGAACCAGCATGGTAGCATCATGATCTTCAGGCAACAAAAGTGTTTTATTTAAAAAAAAAATAATAATAATAAAGATTTTATTTTGTTTTTTTTAAAGCCCAAATAACTTCTTCGTCCTCTTCGTCTCTCCCAAGAGTTTCCAAAAGAATCCAATTGCACACACTGACTAGCCCAAGCCATGGAGTCAACTGATTTGGCTTGAATTATTTACGCTTTTTTCCTTTCTCTCCATCTTCTATCGTTCTCAAGCGGGGTTAGAATGACACGATTGATACTTTGCGCTCATCCATTATGCAAAATGGCCGACACGGCACCCTTGCACAAAAAAGTCTGCGTACTTTGGGATTAGAGGCAGATTTCTATGTTTGGTTTGATTGTGCTCTTTTTGTTTCGCAAACGAAGATCAAAACCAGACGATAATCCGCTGTATGAGATCACTTGCCCTCAACTTTAATCATTTTTTCAAATACGTTAGGGAGATTTCGGTTTTAGAGGTCAAAGAGTAACTGCAGTTGATCAAATTTGGATTAGGACAGATTTTTTCATAAAGGGAAACAAAACAAAACAAACCCTTGCTTTTCATGCTGATTTAAGGTGAATTGTGTTCTATGCACCCTGGCCTAATATTCTAGTATCATCATTAAATAGAATACATTTTGATTATGCGTAATATATTCTAATGAGGATCATAAATGCTTAGAATCTTTCTAACAAGCCAAGGTAGAGAGGAGACACAACCAGGTCGAGCTACTACTTTTATCGAGGATCAAAATATTTTCGAATGAGAAGAATAAATGCTTCACATCTTATCTTGGCCGAGCTCTTCGATGCCTCATGCACATTATGAAGAGTTCGAGAGGAGACATGACGAAATTTGTGCTACTACTTTAATAGAAAATCAAAGGATATTAGAATTGCTGGGAGGTCGAGAGGAGATATGAACAAATTGTCCTACTACTTTTATATAAATGCTTTAAATCTTATCTTGGCCGAGCGTTCCGATGCCTCATGTATATTATGAAGAGCTAGAGAGGAGGCACGACCAAGTTGTGCTACTGCTTAAATAGAAAAAAACATATTAGACTTACAGGGAGATAGAGAGGAGACATGAACAAATTCTGCGACTACTTCCATAAAAAAATCATAATATATTGTAATGAGGATCATAAATGCTTAAAATCTTTGTAACAAGCCAAGCTCTCCAGTGCCTCACACACATTACCAAGAGGTAGAGAGGAGACACAACCAAGTTGTGCTTCTACTTTTATAGAAAATCAAAATATTTTCTACTGAGGAACATAAATGCTTCAAATGTTATCTTGGGCGAGCGTTCCGATGACTTATGCAAATTATGAAGAGCTAGAGAGGAGGCACGACCAAGTTGTGCTACTACTTTGATAGAAAATAAAAACATGTTAGAATTTCAGGAAGGTAGAGAGGAGACACGAGCAAATTGTACTTCTCTATTAGAAGATACAAATATATTTGAATAACGAAGAGGTAGAGAGGAGACAAGTTGTGCGACTACTTCGATAGAAAATTCTAATATATTGTAATGAACATCATAAATGCTTCGAATCTTTCTAACAAGCCAAGCTCTCCAGTGCCTCGCACACATTACCAAGAAGTAGAGAGAAGACACAACCAAGTCGTGCTACTACTTTTATAGAAAATCAAAATATTTTCTACTAAGGAACATAAATGCTTCAAATCTTATCTTGGCCGAGCGTTCCGATGCCTCATGCATATTATGAAGAGCTAGAGAGGAGGCACGACCAAGTTGTGCTACTGCCTGAATAGAAAAAACATGAGACTTACAGGGAGGTAGAGAGGAGACATGAACAAATTTTGCGACTACTTCCGTTAAAAAAAATCATAATATATTGTAATGAGGATCATAAATGCTTTGAATCTTTCTAACAAGCTAAGCTCTCCAGTGCCTCGCACACATTACCAAGAGGAAGAGAGGAGATACAACCAGGTCGTGTTACTACTTTTATAGAAAAACAAAATATTTTCTACAGAGGAACATAAATGCTTCAAATTATATCTTGTCTGAGCTCTCCGATGCCTCACGCACATGATGAAGAGGTAGAGAGGAGACACTACCACGTTGTATTACTTTGCAGGTAAACTGAGAAGTAGCTCTCAAATGAATGTAGGCCACTTATCTGTAATGAATACATTCACAGCATTTGGGCTCAAGTGAATGCTGAATAAATACAAATTCTGCAAAAAAAATACTTGTGATCATAAATCTTCTACATGAACCTACAACCAGGAAGTCTCTTATTATTATTTTTTAATTGAAATTCTACAAATTGTGATTTCAATGATACTCAAACTAGAAACACAAATTTCAATAAAAATATCTTGTCAAAATACAAACACAATAAACAGAAAAGGTGAAGACTGTTAGGATTTACAGTTGTGATATTCCACATCAATTTTGTTTTTAGAGAGACGGAGTATAGCAATGAAGCGTTCGTCAGAAGGGTCCTAAACCTGTCAAGTTTTGTTTTATAATCCATCACCTGTCATAAAACTCGAAAGAACAATGAAAATGAAGATTGATGTCTGCAATTATAAGTTTTCCTAAAATTTCCGAAATCCCTCTGATTTATAACCCTTCATATTTATGCAAATGAGTTATGAAATTATGATTTACAACCACAATGCCTTCCCAAAATGACTTACATCCCTAAAATGCCTTGACTAATTATGATTGGTTTAAGACCTGTCACATTTATACAAAAGCATTATAAATCAAGTCAAGTCCTGTCAAATTTTGTTTACAATCCATCAGCTGTCAAAACTGTCAAAGAACAATGAAACTGAAGATTGACATCTGTAGTTATATTCCTTCTTGACATTCCTTTATGATTTATGACTTGTCATAAATATGAGTTATGAAATTATGATTTATGACTGCAATGATATGCCTTCCCAAAATGCCTAACATTCCTCAAATCCCTTGATGAATTATGATTGGTTTAGGACCCATTCCTTGTATACGAAAGCATTATGAAACTAGGATTTATCAACAAGGTTATTGCATTCTTAGCATTCCTAAAACTCCCTTATGATTTATGACCCATCATGTTTATGAGAATGAGTAAAAGATAAAATTGTGATTTATGACTGCAATAGTATGACTTCCCGAATTGCGTGATATTCCTGAAACACATTGATAAATTAGGATTGGTTTAGGATTCATCACATTTATAGAAAAGCATTATGATACTGAGGATTATTAACATGGTTAATGCATTCTTGGTTTTCCTAGCATTCCTGAAATTCCTTTATGAATTATCTATGACCCCGTCATGTTCATGCAAATGAGTTATTGGTAATAAGATTTATGAATGTAAACACATGCATTACTGAAATGCCTATAATTTTTTGAAATTCTTTAATGAATTATGATATATGTCTGCAATTATGAATTGATAAAATAGAAATGAGTTCATTGCATTATTGACATTTCAGATTGAAATTGTAAATCTTATGAAGGGTGGGGCTTTAATATCCTGCGGCATGGATAAATATGACAAATCATAAATAAATCATAATTCATAAAGAGATGTCAGGAATGCACATTATTGTGATCATAAATCTTAATTTTCATAACCCATTCACATAAAACAGATCCTAAATACGTTACAATTCATAAAGGACTTTACAGATTGCAAATCATTTTGGGCATATATCATAATTTTCTTAACACATTCACCTAAATATGAATATATATGTCATACATAAATGATAACTCAAATATACTTCAGGAATGCACCTCTTTATGATCATAAATCATATGTTTCACAACTCCTTTACATACATAATACGGAACATAAATTGGTCATTATTCCTAAAGGAATTTAAGGAATGCACATTATTTTGGTCCAAAATTACAATTGTTATAAACTTGTTCAACTAAATAATATGGATCATAAATCAATCACAATTCATAAAGGAATTTCAGGAATACAAATGGTTTGGGCAAACTCCAAATTTTCATAACTCATTCTCATATATAATACAGGTCATAAATCAATCCTAATTTATAAAGACATTGCAGGAAAACACATAATTACTGCCATAAATTACTATTTACATAACTCCTTCACATATGTAATACAGATCATATATCAAGTCATAATTCCTAAAATAATTTTAGCAGTACAAACTGTGGCCATCAATCATAATTTTCATAAATCATTCACATAGCAAGGGTAGGTCATAAATCAATCATAGTTCATAAATACTTTTTTGGAATGTTATGAATTTCAGGAATGCAAATGGTTTCGGTCATAAATCACCATTTTCATGAATCGTTTACAGAAACATGACTGGTTGTAATTCAATCATAATTCATAAAGGAATTTCATGTGTGTACACCATCACTGCCAGAAATCATAATTTGAACGCTACTTTTACTTCAGAAGGAATTGAGAATTTGAGACGAATAAGAGATGGATCCAACATTTTACATTTAAGACCAAGCTGAAAAGGCAATTCTTGTGGGGGACCTCTGGCGTCCTCTCTTGGTTAATTCGATAACTGTAAAGCAGGCGTTCCCGACCGACAAGCTTCATTGTAATACAAAGTGTGTTTCCCTTTATAGGAAAACCCTTACAAAAACAATTAAACTTGACAGGTTTAGGACCCTTTTGACAAAAACTGGAATGTATCTCTTTATCTCTTTTTTTTTTTTTTTTTTTTTTTTTACAAAAGGTTCGATGAAAGCTGGTGAGCCGCACGAAAAATGACAAATATTTGTTCCCTTTTTAAGAGGTTATATGATTCCCTTTCCCTAATAATAAATCATAAAATCAAATAACAGAATGAAAAATAAATCCCGAAAAGTCCTAGAGCCGCCTTACGGACCCAAGTCCAAGTAGAGTTTTTGGGTCCCGGGAAAAGGTTTGTCCCTTCAAACGTACTGCTCTTTGGGGAACTTGTAGGTCCCCGGGGGAGGAGGGGACACCGAAGGGTACTTGAAGATGGCGCTGGTGGAATGCGAGGGCGGCGAGAAGGTGTTCTTAGAGGAGCTGGTGCTGCTGCTGCTGGTAGTGGCTTGTGGGGAATGGTAGGGATGCTGGGGAAGGTAGGACAGGGGCGGGTTGATGGGGGGCGAGTACGGCTCCGGGTAGTCCTCCTTGTTGCAGGCCAGTCGGTAGCTCACGTAGTCGGCCGTGTTGGGGAGCTCCTCGTAGAAGCGACCCGAATGCTGCGGGAACATTTGCATTAGTCCGTTAGTGCTAGCGTGGGATTTTTGTATTGTCCGCCCATACGACTTTTATATGGAGGTGCGATCCTTCTATATGTGCAAATAAATGTAGAAACACACAAATAGCTAAAAATATATGCCATAAAAATAAATCAAACCATTAAAAAAAGATTTTATACCTAAATATATGACATGCATTTTCCTCATGTTGAGGTTTTTGAGTTTTTCCTTGCCCTCATGTCGGTTTTAGATCAGGGGATGGTGTAATAATAGTCTGTAATTTGCAATAATCTGTGGTCTGTGTATTTCATCGTGTATTTTGTTATGGTTTTTTTTTTCTTTGTGTATTTTATTGTGTATTATCTCATTGGTTGTGTATTTTGTCATGGTTTTTCTTTGTTTGGGTATTTTGTAGTGGATAATTTCATGTATTTATCTTGTAGCGTATTATGTCATGTATTCAGTTGTTTATTTATTCTGGTATTTATTTTGTCGTGTATTTTGTCATGGTTTTTCATTCGTTGTGTATTTTGTAGTCTATTATCTCGTGTATCATATTGTGTATTTTGTCATGGTTTTTTTTTGGTTGGGTATTATCATATATTTTTTTCATGTACTTTGGTGAGTCTTTTGTCTATTTTGTGGCATATGTTATGTATTATTCCATGTCGTTAAAAAAATCAGGATTGATTGTGATTTCTGGATTTTTCTTTTTAGTTTATCTCTCACAGTAGACATGCAACTACAGTAAAAATTTCAGTCCCCTCCGTGATTTCCAAGTGGGAGATATATATATATATGTATATATATATATATATATATATATGTGCGGTACAGTTCTAAGTTCTTGGGAACCTCCTGTGTGGGTTCAAATCCAGCTACCGGACCTACTGTGCGGAGTTTGTATGTTCTCCCCGTGCTTGCGTGGGTTTCCTCCAGGCACTCCGGTTTCCTCCCACATTCCAAAGACATGCATTTCAGGTGGATTGGCCGGTCCAAATTGTCCCTAGGTGTGAATGGGCGAGCGAGTTGTCTGTCCCTGTGTGCCCTGCGACTGGCCGGCAACCAGTTCAGGGTGTCCCCTGCCCACTGCCCGATGATTGCTGGGATGGGCTCCACTACCACCGCGACCCTACTGAGGATAAGCGGTGCAGCTGATGAGATGATGAGATGAGATATATATATATATATATATATATATATATATATTTATTATTATTATTATTATTATATATTCCTCACAACAAGATGTTATTCAAATTAGCGGGCGGCCCAGTACTATGAGCTTTTCACCTATTGGTTGATCTGAGATGAACAAATCGGCTTCTACATCTATCTAGCAATAGGTGAAAAGCTCATGCCTCCTTATTCAAATATTTTTTGGGGTGACAAAACACGTGACCAAATACACAACAAAACACACGAGAAAATACATGATTACATATATGACAAAATGAATAAACTTATGAATTCATTGTATTCATGTCATATTTGTGATTTAATTATGTCTTAAGCATTTGTAGCTATTTATGTATTCATTTACTTCTACACATGGCAGAATTTTTTCCCCTATAGTTTGAAGATGCACACCTGAATATCTTCCATGGGTCTTTTGCGGATTGGCTGAGACAGTTTCCTGGTTGCAGAGTCATCTCTGAACGAAACATGAAAGACAGAAAAACGTTTTGGATTAATTCATTTATAAGAATACATCAGAAAAAAACTGATTGCGGATCCAAACCAGTGACGTGACAGTTGTATTTTTTTAAATAAATGAAGCTACATCTCGATCCTCATTGGATTTGGAGAACAAAACAGCAATATAGAAAGTCTAGCATTAAAAAAGGTGTTTTATTGTCTAATAAATGAAGTCAATGCACTGCTCTTTTTAAATTAAAGCATCAGTATCAAGGTAAAAAATGACTATGGTTTGACTTGCTGTCAGGTTGCTAGGACTATCAGTAATTTTTTGGGGTTTGAGTACACACCAAAGCAGATACTTTGGCCTCACTATCTCCCTCTGCCTTGAGGCAAAAGAATTGCATGCCTCACTCAGAATCTACTCAGCACAGTAATACATACTTACTGTATTCTTAATATTCATAATGTGATAATTCTGCCACAATTGTTAAATTATAAGAATTACCGCTCCACTTATATAGTAATCCCTTGCTGTATCACAGTTTATTTATGGCGGTTTTGCTACTTTGCAGATTTTCATCGTGCATCGTATTCTACATTCTGATTGGCTGAACAATCGCCACGCCCGTTTTCTAGTTGTGTTCACCTATGCATCAGTGACGTTGCGGTCTGAGTTGTAAAACAACTTGATGAATGTACAATGTGTATGCATAAATCTTTTTCCAATTTCAAGTTTCTCTAAAAGACATCATATCTAAAAACACAATAGGTGGAGGAAGATGCTTTCCATCACCGACAAAAGTTGGACTTATAGCATATGAATAACCGATACTTTTCGTGGACAATATCTCTGTATTATTTGTGATTGCAACATCCTTTGCTGTCTGGTAATCCTGAAAGGGGGATGCCACATGTGCGGTCCCTTCTCAAGGTTTCTTCATTTTCCTTATGTTGAGGTTTTTGAGTTTTTCCTTGCCCTCATGTTGGTTCCAGATCAGGGGATGGTGTAATAATAGACTGAAAAAATAGTCTATGTAATAACATGTGAAGCCTTTTTAGACTCTTTGTGATTAAGGGCTATACAAATAAAAATGACTTGACTTGACTTCCGACCCGCTAAACTCGCTCTGGAGCCACATCCGGCTCTTTGGCGCTCCCTAGTGGCTCCATGGCGCTTTTTCAAAAATGTTTTATGATGGAAAAATCTATGGTTTGTGAAGAAGGGGCCAACAGGACACATTCTTAATGTTTTCCAATGAATAAAGGTAGATATAGCATCTGTTTCCTTCCTTGTAAGGCTAATATAAGGATTTTCATGTTTTGAGGCTTCAGACATAATTTTCTTTTGTCTAAAATGGCTCTTTAAAGGTGTGGTGCGTTGGCGTCTCTAAAAAGTTGAAAGTAAAATGTTTTCTCTATTAAGCTTGTGTCAACAATTGAGTTCAAAAAGCCTATGTATATTTTTTTCCACCGCGCCTATCTGTTTGTATCTTACCCTTAAAACCGCAGTTCCAGGACTCGCAACACATTAGGAAGTAAAGAAGGGAGGAGGGCTGGAGAGTGATTTTATGCTCGTTCCTGTTTTTTTTTTGTTAGTGTAGCCTGAAAATGGTAAAAGTAAGAAAACCCCTTTTCAAATCCAAACCCCAAAAAGATAAAAAAAAAAGAAGAGTTCATTAGTACTTGAGGATTAAGCTGATGCATATGCAATCATGACTTTAAGCCAGGAGATGGCGGTAGAGAGTATCGAAATTTCAAGTTGCAGACAACACCTTTAAACTTTTGGGTTGCCTGCCAGAAAGTAAATGCAGATTTACCTAACTCCGCATGATGGCAACAAAATATCATTTGAAGAAAAGTGGATAGTGTCCTCGATGTAGTAGTGCAATGAAGCGGCAAGTTCATTTTTAAAATTACAATTTGACGATTCAGCTGTTATTTAATTTATTCATTTATTATCAAGTTATATAAGATTTAATCGGGCATGTTTAAGGACTGTACTTCCCAAATCCATTCAACTGAGCAATTAGGGAAAAAACACTGGACCGTGTGTACAGTAAGATCATACATCTAGTTGGATCCGCCCATCTCTGTCTGTCCCTCACCCCCTCATTCACCCCCCCTCTGAAGGAAACAAAGCCTATACAACAAAGACAGTTAAAACATCGTCTTTGTTACTTTATCTCTTTGTTTTCCTTATCCTCACTGTAAAATGTGGACCTGGAGTACCACGTCCAATTTCGTTGACACAATATATCCCATGTTGTAACAATAACAACAAAGGTTATTCTATTCTATTCTATTTGTAAAAAGAAAACATTTATAAAGCACAGTACTTTTATTGTCAAAGAAATACTTGAGCCTGAAAATTGTGTTTGTTCTTTGGTTTTAATGTACAATAGACTATTTAATAAATAATTAAACAAATAAAGGTTTATACTATGCTGGTTTTGACTATCACAGGGATCTTTTTAGAACATTACCCCAGAAAGAAATCGAGGGATGACTGAATATGTATGACAACTCTCGGCTTCAGGTCTGTCTTTATTTGACTTGACCTGGTAAAAATAAGCAAGTACATACGAGCCGTGCTCTTTTCTGCTCCTGATCTTGAGCACGAGCACCGTGATGGTAATTCCCATTAGCACTCCGGCCGCCAACAATAAGGCCACCACGCTGATGACATCACCAGTCGCGATCTGCGGCAGCGGTTTGTCTGGAAAGGAAATGCAAAGGGTGTCAAAATCCATTTTCGTTTTTTAAATGTAAACCTTAATACACTTTATTGTGATGCAAAGCAAAAGGCGGTGAGTTCTGGAATAAAATGGCTGGAGATGAAAGAAGGCTTTGTTGACTCAGCTCAAGTGAGTAGGAAGGAGATTTGAGTTTTTTGTCAAAATGATGCCAATCCTAAACTTATTAGCTAAAACAACCCATAAAAAATAGTAGCTGTTACGTATGAAAGTAAACCTTTGCTGTAACACAAAACGGCGTCTCACCTATAACGCTAACCTCCACGAAACCCGATCGCGTCCCGATACTGTTGGTGGCGTCGCACACGTAAGTGCCCTGCAGGTCGTAAGTCACCGGACCTTTAAACATCAGGACGTTGTCGCTTATCTCGGCGCTGCCCGGTATCGACCCATTGATCCTGAACCAAATTTATCACAAATTTTCAGAGGTTTTTCCAAAATTAACCTTTTCTTTCACTCACAATTTCCACTGGTAGAGGGAAACAGCCGGGTTAGCGTCGGCTTGGCAGCTCAGTTGGACGTTCTCTCGGTTCAGGTACCAGTTCCCGTCGTAGCCGTCTACCAGAACGTCGGGTTCATCTGGAATAGGGATGCAACAATTAGTCGAGATTGCTGACAAAAATTGACGATATAAATATATAACTGTTGACTATTGTCCCTAGACAAGTTTTCCCGACAGAGTGAAGCATCTCTACATAAATACAATCTCTGCTGAGAGTTTATTGGTAGCTCTCATTTGATGTAATGAATGCAAGAAAAACTAAATGCTGCAATTCTTCTACTTTCCAGGGTTATTTTTTTAATTTTAATACTAAAGGTTTTTCTTTTGTTTTTTTGTGGTTATCAATCATGATTTAATATAAATACAACAAAAATGAACGACTGTTAGATCATGTCTGGTACCTATTGTATTCTCTTCTGGCAGTCCCTGACCTGGATTTTGCTCATATTTGTGCTAATACAGTCGCTAGCAGCATGAGCAGATATCATCACTTTAGTGCAGGGGTGTCAAACTCATTTTAACTTGGGCCCCACACAAGAGAAAGAGGGAGGGAAAAGGAGAGAGCGCAGGACAAAAAAAGAAAAAGAGAGATAGGGAGAGAGCGTGAGAAACAAAAGATAAAAAGTCGTGCGAGAGGGGGAAAAGAAAGGGAGAGGAAGAAAGAAATCCAAAGAGAAATAGAAAGACAGAAGGAGAGAAAAGAGAAAAGAAAGTGCGAAGGGTATGAAGAGAGAAAGAGAAAAGAGGGAAAAGGAAAATAGGAAGTTAGGGCAAAAGAGGTTAAAAAACACAGAGAGAAAGAAAGAGAGACACAGAGAGTGAAAGAGACAGAGACAGAGTGGGAGAAAAGGGGTGGAAAAGAAAGATAGATAGATAGAGAGAAAGAGAGAGAGAGAGAGAGAGAGAGAGAGAGAGAGAGAGAGAGAGAGAGAGAGAGAGAGAGAGAAAAAATACAACAAATACAAGTACAGTGTCTTTGTGAGAGGCACCTGGCTTTGGCAACATCTATTTGACATATTTCAACCTGCAGCTTATTTTCTCTTGCGCTTCTCTGAGTGTTGTCTCGCGGGCCGGATTCTATCCCTTAGTGGGCCTAATTTGGCCCGCGGGCCGCCTGTTTGACACCTGTGCTTCAGTGGCTAGCTTCGTTTTAGCTGTAAGAAGATGGTGATCTCAGAAAAATCATGCTTTCTTCGAGTCTGTTCAGGCAGTACGTGGTCTGGATTTTGCTCATATTTTCGCTG
The DNA here is from genome assembly GCF_059441175.1 of Urocampus carinirostris. NCBI lineage: Eukaryota > Metazoa > Chordata > Actinopteri > Syngnathiformes > Syngnathidae > Urocampus > Urocampus carinirostris. The sequence goes on from NC_142365.1 coordinate 16,171,773, forward strand.
ACAGCTCGCTAGCAGCGTGGGTAGCTATCTCGGTTTAGTCGTAAAGTACTTTTTATCTCAAGAAAATTGAAAATTGTTATACAATGTCTTGGGCCTATGCTATTCTTTTCCATCGGTAGTGCGTACTTTTGCTATTAATCCACTACCGGCTAGCTTAGCTTTAGCTACACTTAATGCAGTTAATGCTAAGTAATTTAGCAGCTCATGCCAGTGTCCTGGACCTTAAACGTGAGTAAAGTAGACTCACTCGATAGATGCTAACGCTCGTTTCTTTTGCATTATTACCTAAAGTTGTCACGGTTGCCATGGTGCCCAATTGGTGGCCCTTGCCATTTTCTTGTCTTTCATTAAATTTCTTCACTTTGACATTCAGAGTAATGGGCAGAAATCGCATTGCATCATCACGCCACGGGTCCTTGAGATGCTTTAATGAAACAGTCAGATTCCAACTGTGTTACTTTTCTGTCACGGTTGCCATGGCGCCCAATTGGTCCCCGCCATGTGGCGCCAGGTTCTGTCACAGTTGCCACGGCGCCCAATTGGCCCCGCCCATGGACACCAGCTGAAACGTGTTGACAGATTGCTCCCTGACTACTTAAACGCTGTCTTGTCAGTTGCCTGGGGTCGGAGCGTCTGCGAAACTCCTGCTAAACTCTGTCTGCTCTTGTTTTGCTAAGCCCTGTGAATCTCCGTTTTTGCCTGTGTTTTGCTCCTGTTTTGTTCTCGCCCCGATCTGTTTGATTTTGACCACTTCCTCGTTCCGATCAATCTACTTCCGCGACCAACGATCCCCGGATCGAGTGTGCGCTCATTCCTCTTCTCCCCAATAAACTGTGAGTAACGTTACGCGAGTGGGTTCTGCTCCCTGTTTCCTGTCCTGGTCGTGACAAATGTTTAATAAATAAATGTCCTAAAATTACCTTTTTTTTCTTCCAAACACGAGACGAAAATGGTCGTACATGTTCTAATAAGTCCCAAAAATAAATATAGAAACTTACACTGAATATCGAGTGTGACGCTATCGGTGAAGATCTCCTCGTTGTAGGAAGTGACGCAGGTTAGCGTCTCCTTGTGCGTTTCGCGGCTAGGCACCAAGATGTAGTCGCTCTGGATGGTGAAGGTGCCGTCCGAGTTTCGGTACTCTCGGGTGCTCACTTCGCCTGGCACCCTTGTCTCCCACCTATCAATGGGATGGCAAAAACAAGCTAACTAGCTGCTGATTATGGTGAACTAACGATCTGGGAATAGCGAAAAAAAAACCTTATGACACCGGCCGGTTTTCCGTTGGCGGAGACGCACGAGGCTACCGGCGTTTTCAGGTTGGACGCCCGAGCAACCAACGTTGGCGTGGACAGACTCATCTGAGTGGTCGGACGAACTAAACCATACAACAACAAAAATTGACATTAAGGCTGGAGATGAAAAAGGGCTTTGTTGACTCAGTTCAAGTGTTTTCAAAGGAGATTTGATATTTTGTCAAAATGATGCCAGAGTAATGCCTGTAAATAGTTTCTCAGGGAATATCTATCCCTATGAGTACTGAATCTTCCACTTATAAAGTGTACCTTCCAAAATAGTATTTTTTTCATGTTTTTACACATAAGGTAAGCCGGACTATAAGACGCATTCAAGGGAGACTAGCGTAGGAAATACTGTGTTTATTCAAGGTATCTTCATATGCTTGATTAATCAGTCAGTAAGTATTTCGCTGATAAAAATCAGGAATCAAACCCAGATCACAAAGGTAAGGGCGCCGACATTTTATCATTAGACCATCAGTGGTACAGATGACACACAAAAAGGCATTTCAGCGTATCTCATTAGACTATATTTATTGTGCCAGAAACAGTGATTTGCATAGTGGATTTTGATAGTTTAAACAGTCCCTCCACTTTTTCTTCTGTGCATCAATAACCTTGGTTTAATATGCATGTGTAAACAGAAAAGTTTGTATAGTATTTTGTTGAAAGACGGCCTGTTTTCTGTTTCCGTCTTTCGGAACGTTATTGAAGCATTGGTGAAGAAGTGGAGAAACTGTTTAACCTATCAGAATGTACTATGCAAATCAGTGTTTCTGGCACCGTGTCAGATTAAGGCCTTTCAGATATTAGTTAGAAAACTTGAGCTCCTTGCCTGGCGTCTTAAAAGTACTTTTGCACACTGTAAGGGAAATTGTAGTTTGATTATAGTTTGAATGTGGCTTTGTATGATGTTATCCTCAAAAGTGGCTTAACGAAGCCAAAGATTATATCCAGGTCCTGTTTGTATTCTTGCAACAATTGTATCCTCTTGGGGCCCGTTAACTATTAATCAAGATGGCCTTCACTTTATTGACGGGAAGTTTGCTCAAGAGCTTGCCTCCCTACATTCTTTTCTTCTTACAGAAACCCATTGTGTTACAAAGTTTCACTATCCTTATTGCTCATTTATTTTACTCGCACGTCATCTAGCGACCAACATTATACACTGCATTTAAACATGTGATTCCCAAACCAATCAGATTTATTTCCCGTGTTCATGTAATCTTGTTTAAACCAATCAGATGTGTTGTTTCATTCTTGTGTTTTCCGATAAATGAGACTAGCCGTAGGCGGAATGTTATTCCTTCCTTAGCCGATTTTGGAAGCAGGCGCCTCCGATGGAAAGGCTATCAAAAACCTAATCTGTGTGTTCTTTTCTTCATTTTGATACAATGTCGAGTTTTATCCTTGACACGCACGATATCAAGTTTGAACCAGTTACGATTATTGAGTCTCACAAGGAAAAAGGTGCGTATGTAAGCTAGGAAATTCATGCAGTATTTGTACAGAGCCGTGAAAAAGTATTTACTCCCTTCCCGATTTCTGTGTCTTTTGCATAGATATCACTCACAAAGGTTTCAGTTTTAATATCACACAGAGACAATCCAAGAAAATACAAAATGCAGTTTTGAAATTGTGATTCCATTTATTAAGGCAAAAGAAAAAAAACTACCTGTTCCTTTGTGAAATAGCAAGTGGCTAAAACCACTGCTGTCACAAAACTACAAAAGAGTTGTCTCACATTTGCCAAAAGCATCTTGATTATCCTCAAGACTTATAGACAAGCATTACGTGGACGGACGGATGAGTCAAAAACTTTTTGGATGGTTTGCTTCCTGTTACATCTGGCGTCAAAATGGCACAAAATTTGACAAAAAAGAACAGGATGCCACCAAAAAAGGATGGTGGTGGCAGTGTCAGGGTCTGGGAAAGGATCAGGACAACTTGCTGTGGTTGACAGAATAATGAATTCTGGTGTTTACCAGAAGATCCTGAAGGAGAACGTCCTGACATCAGTTATTACCTTCAAACTCAAGCGCTCTTGGATCATACAGGAGGACAACGATCCTTAAACGGGCAGTCCATGCTAGAAAACCAATTTTGCAAAGAAGAATGGGCCTAAATTTGAAAGCCTCATTACCAATTATCATAAATGTTTGATTTCTGTTATCACTGCCAAAGGTGTCCCAAATCGCTATAAGTTTTAGGGGGCAAGTACTTTTTCACATAGGGCCAGGATTTTTTTTTTTCGTGCCTTAGAAAATGGAATCAACATTTTAAAACTCCATTTTGTGTTTCCTTGGATTGTCTCTGTGTTATTTAAAATGGGTTTGATGATCTTTGTGAGTGAAAACTGTACAAATACTGTATGAATTTCCTATACTATACACTGTATATTTTGGTTTATGAGGTACACTGGGTTCTCAGGTGTACTTTCTGGCGAATTGGGGTTTTTTAGATGCTCCTTATAGCCTGGAAAATTTGAAATTGACGTTTGTTACCCCTTCATAAAGTAGGTAAGTGCCACGGACGGGTACGGACGTCAAAGGCGAAATCTAACGTCTTACCGTATACGGTCAGGTTGACCTTGTTCTCCCGGTTCCCGGCGGGGAAGGTGGTGTACTCGCAGATGTAGGTGGCTTCGTCGGAAAGACGGAGCGAGGACAAAGTGATGGTTGTGTCTTCCAAGGAGGGCGTCCGCCTCCTCACCGCCCCGTTCTTGAAGGTGACCCGGTCCTTGTAGGGCGGGGCCACCGAAACCCCCAGAGACGGGTTGGCGATGGCCATGTTCTGCTTGGAGCCGTTCACCAGCTTCTGCCAGGTTACCTTACGGTGTCATCGGATGAAAAATTCCAGATGAATTAATTGAAATACATTTAAGTGTGAGGACGCTTTCCACGGCCACTGAGATCTTGATTCATTATAGATAGATAGATAGATAGATAGATAGATAGATAGATAGATAGATACTTTAGTCATCCCCGTAGGGAAATTCACAATTATGGCGGGGGCGTCAAACTCATTTAAGCTCGGGGGCCACGTGGTAGAAACAACTCTGGGGGCCAGACTCGGAGATAAGAGACAAAGAGAGAGAGAGGGAGAAAATAGAGAGAAACAGAGAAAAAGAGAGATACAGAGAAAGGAAGTGGAAACCGCGAAAGAGAGAAAACAAGAAAGAAAGAGGAGGAAAAACAAAGAACAGATATTGAGAAAAAGAGAAGAAAAAATGAGAAAGAGAGGAAAAGGGAGAGAGAGACAGAGAAAAAGAAAAAGAGAGAAATCAAAAGAGAGATAAAGAGTAGGAAATAGAGAAGAGAAAAAAGAATGCGAGAAAAGAAGAAAAAGAGGCAAATAGAAAAAGATAGAGAAAATGGAGAAAGGGAGAGAGGGGGTGGAAAAGGAAGGGAAAGAGGCAAAGAAAGGGAGGAAAGAGAGAAAGGGGGAAAACAGTGAAACAGAGAAAAAGAGATACAGAGAAAGGAAGTGGAAACCGCGAAAGAGAGAAAATGAGAAAGAAAGAGGAAGAAAATGAAAGAAGAGATATTGAGAAAAAGAGAAGAAAAAACGAGAAAGAGAGGAAAAGGGAGAGAGACAGAGAAATAGAAAAAGAGACAAAGCAAAAGAGAGATAAAGAGTAGGAAATAGAGAAGAGAAAAAAGAATGCGAGAAAAGAAGAAAAAGAGGCAAATAGAGAAAAAAAGAGAACGATAGAGAAAAATAGCGACAGGGAGAGAAGGAAAGGAAAAGGGACATAAAGAGGCAAAGAAAGGGAGAAAATAGAGAGAGGGGATAAACAGAGAGATACAAACCCCTACCCCCCAAAAAACAGCCTGGAGAGGTATGGACCCCGCCAGGCTGTACTTGCCCAAGACACACCACAGGAAGTGCTCCTATGACTCTGGTGGTTAAGGGATTCGTGAACCATGAATAATACGATCAAATCTGATGCGAGTTAGAAACGATTAAATACAGTACTCCTGCCTGAGTGAACTACACTGATTTTAATTCAAACGCACCACCTGAAACGCTTGATTGACTGCACCTCGAAATGTTTTCTCCTCGCATCTACACAATTCACATAGGTCTCCCTTTTTACTTCAAAATGGTGAATTTCTGCTAAAGGTGAGAATATGTCATGCCTGAATAATGCAATAGTGCATCGTAAAAGTAGTGAAATAACAATAGCAGCAACAAAAACACCAAAATACGTCGAAAGATTTTATATATTTTCACATTTTTGAGCGCTTGTTTAAGGTGGTGATGGCCCTGGGGAAGAAACTGCCTCTGAGCCTGTTAGTCTTTGTTTTGTAGCACCTTCCAGAGGGCAACAGGTCAAATAGGTGGTGGCCGGGATGAGAGGAGTCTTTTATAATGTTGATGGCTCTGCTGCGGTATTGTAAATCAGCAATGTTCTCTCGACTGAGCAGAGAGCAGTCAATGATCTACTGGGCTGTGTTGATTACTTTCTGTATTTTGAGGATGTGGGAAAGACATGCTCATTTCTTTTTATCTTATTTATTTTCTTCCCGCGATCTGACGATATAAAATTGTGATGGACTTCAACAAGAGTGTGATCCGGAAAAAATTCATAGAGATCATCTGGAAACGATTCTATTCTGTTCTGGTATTCCCTGGCCAGGATTTAGCTCATATTTTGGATAATGCAGCTACTAGCATTGGTAGCAAATAGCCTCACATTGGCTGCTAGTTTCCTTTCAGCTGTATAGAACCATACGATCCTGATCTCAAGTAAATAAAAGTTGGTTAGATCAGTCTTTTTAAACCACTGTACTGCGGCATAGTAATTAATTTAATTATCCAATTTGTGTGCCTGTGCGGTCTATCAAAAGCCTTATTTTATTTGGATTTACTTTCACCGTAAATGCAATGGCACGGACTGGTTGGGTTCCCCGAGGGATTTTTTTCAATTAAAGAAATGTGTCTTGGCTCAAAAAAGGTTCAAAAACATTGGGTTAGATCATGTCTAGACCTATTTTATTCTGTTCCAGCAGTCCCTGGCCTGTATTTGGCGCATATTTTGGCTAACGCAAACGCTAGTAGCACTATCAAATAGCAACACATTGGCGGCTAGTTCCCCATTAGCTGTAAAAAGCTTAAAGATTGTGACTGCAAGAAAATGAAAGAGCATTATATATTGTCTGGGGCCTATTCTCTTCTGTTCCAGCAGTCCCTGGCCTGTATTTGGCTCATATTTTGGCTAACGCAAACGCCAGTAGCATTACCAAATAGCATCACATTTGCGGCTAATTTCCCTTGAGCTGTAAAGAGCTAAAAGATTGTGACTGCAAGAAAATGAACGATCATTATTTATTGTCTGAGGCCTATTGTCTTCTGTTCCAGCAGTCCCTGGCTAACGCTAGTAGCATTACCAAATAGCATCACATTGGCGGCTAGTTCCCCTTTAGCTGTAAAGAGTTAAAAGGTAGTGACCGCAACAAAATGAAAGATCATTATATATTTTCTGGGGCCTATTCTCTTCTGTTCCGGCAGTCCCCGGCCTGTATTTGGCTCATATTTTGGCTAAAGCAAAACCTAGTAGCATTACCAAATAGCAACACATTGGCGGCTAGTTCCCCTTTAGCTGTAAAGAGTTAAAAGATAGTGACCGCAGCAAAATGAAAGATCATTATATATTTTCTGGGGCCTATTATCTTCTGTTCCGGCAGTCCCCGGCCTGTATGTGGCTCATATTTTGGCTAATGCAAACACTAGTAGCATTACCAAATAGCATCACATTGGCGGCTAGTTTCACTTTAGCTCTAAAGAGTTAAAAGATTGTGACTGCAACAAAATGAAAGATAATTATATATTGTCTGGGGCCTATTCTCTTCTGTTCCAGCAGTCCCCGGCCTGTATTTGGCTCATATTTTGGTTAACGCAAACGCCAGTAGCATTACCAAATAGCATCACATTTGCGGCTAATTTCCCTTGAGCTGTAAAGAGCTAAAAGATTGTGACTGCAAGAAAATGAACGATCATTATTTATTGTCTGAGGCCTATTGTCTTCTGTTCCAGCAGTCCCTGGCTAACGCTAGTAGCATTACCAAATAGCATCACATTGGCGGCTGGTTTCCCTTTAGCTGTAAAAAGCTAAAAGATTATAACTGCAAGAAATTAAAAGATTGTTGTATATTGTCTGTGGCCTATTCTCTGTCCCTGGCCTGTATTTGGCTCATATTTTGGCTAATACAAAAACTAGTAGCATTACCAAATAGCAACACATTGGCGGCTAGTTCCCCTTTAGCTGTAAAGAGTTAAAAGGTAGTGACCGCAACAAAATGAAAGATCATTATATATTTTCTGGGGCCTATTCTCTTCTGTTCCGGCAGTCCCCGGCCTGTATTTGGCTCATATTTTGGCTAAAGCAAAACCTAGTAGCATTACCAAATAGCAACACATTGGCGGCTAGTTCCCCTTTAGCTGTAAAGAGTTAAAAGATAGTGACCGCAGCAAAATGAAAGATCATTATATATTTTCTGGGGCCTATTATCTTCTGTTCCGGCAGTCCCCGGCCTGTATGTGGCTCATATTTTGGCTAATGCAAACACTAGTAGCATTACCAAATAGCATCACATTGGCGGCTAGTTTCACTTTAGCTCTAAAGAGTTAAAAGATTGTGACTGCAACAAAATGAAAGATAATTATATATTGTCTGGGGCCTATTCTCTTCTGTTCCAGCAGTCCCTGGCCTGTATGTGGCTCATATTTTGGCTAACTCAAACGCTAGTAGCATTAGCAAATAGCATCTCTTTAATAGCTAGCTTCGTTTTAGCCGTAAAGGACTTAAAGAAGATGTTGCTCCCACCAAAATTGAAACCTTGTTCTATCATCTCTATCCTCTTCTGGCAATCCCTGGTCTGGATTTACCCAATATATTCAGTAGCATTAGCAAATAGCATTGCATCGGTGGCTGGCTTTGATTAAGCTGTGAAAGACTTTAAGAAGATCTAAAGCAATGAAATACCTGTGATATTTTGACAGGCGGCGAGCTGTTGATGAAGCGACAACGAAGATCCACTTTGGAGCCCAGATAGCCGGATTTGCCATCGTCCATTTCTACAGATTGGCAATGACTTCCTACAACACAAAATAAAAAATATAGGAATAAACACACTAATTCATTTACAAATAAAATGTTCTACACTGGGACATATATTTGATTCTGATTCTAACCAATTTCATGCTGCTCGGTTGTATTTTCACTTAAATTGGATTAAAACGGAAATTTTCTTCAATAGCTGGACCGGCTAACCAGCAGCCTAGTAGCATGAGTTATTAACATGACTAGAGCTACTTGGAGCCGCAATTTAGGATGCCTGAGATTTGATAAACATCACTACCTGAGCAATATTTCCGGCTTTCACAAAAAGAGTGTTGTACTTTAAGTTCATTCTAAAATCCTATTGGTGCACATCAAAATACATTTTACAACTAATAATAGGTTTCTCAACCGATATTAAAGTAGACGATTGGGCAGAAAACTGAAATAGAAATAAAACAAGTTTATTAAATGAGATTAAGACAAGAAAGTTTGATCATATTACCCCGATTTTAGCTAACCTGCATTGGTTCCCTGTTAGCTTAAGATGTGATTTTAAGGTTCTGTTGGTAGTATACAAAATCATGCATGGACTTGCTCCATCATACCGTTTAGATTTAATTTCGCCCTATGTTCTGGTCCGGAGCGTTCGCTCTGAAAATGCTGATCTACTAGTGATCCCAAGAGCCAAGAAGAGATCCGCAGGTTCGAGAGCGTTCTCCAACCGGGCCCCGGTGCTGTGGAATGCTCTTTCCCCTGAGATTCGATTTGCAACCTCAGTGGAACTGTTTAAATCTAAGCTTAAAACACACTTCTACTCTATAGCATATGAATAATCTATATTTTCTGTTGATAATATGTGTATTATTTGTTATTGCAACATCCATTGCAGCCTGGCCATCCTGGAAGGGGGATGACGACCCGTTTTTGCGGCCCCTTCTTAAGGTTTCTTCATTTTCCTCATGTTGAAGTTTTTGAGTTTTTCCTTGTCCTCATGTAGGTTTTAGATCAGGGGATGGCGTCATAATAGTCTGTGGTTTGCAATCATCTGTGGGCTGTGCAGCCCTTTGAGACTCATTGTGATTAAGGGCTGGACAAATAAACTTGACTTGACTTGATTAACCAGACAACTTCACATTCAACTTTAAACCATATGAGAGTGTTCTTTTATCATAATTTGTATTAAATGTTGTCTACCGTCTTGTCCCTTGTTCATTAAATTGCCATCTTTTGTTCAAATTCATTTTTGACTCTGGTGTTTCCTCTATTATTTTACCACTCATCAAACCTAGAACTAGTCCAGGAGCTATTCTTCCCTCTGCCTAGCAGCATAGATGTTGCACTAATAGTTTGACTAAATTTGAGTCGATTAGTGATGCCCTGCGCACAATATCGATTTCAGACGATACATGTCACACATGGTCATTTGATGTAAAGGGTACGCGACTTGAGGTCAGAGGTGAGGGCTTAGAGTCAGGTATAAATAAGCGTGATTTGTAAAGTAGTGTCCACGCCGCCTGACTGATCCTCTACAACAAATCCATTCCAAAGCTCTTCCTCACTTGTTTGCTTGGCAGGACAGACACCGGTAAGCGAGCGTGGAGCCCAGTGGGTTTCATTTTAAGAACATACGTAGATCCATCCGTAAATCATCATCCAAAAAAGATGAAGAAAAAGGACGGTCAGGAACTGGCCTTTTCCCAAAGTCAAGTCAAGTTATGTCATGTATATTTGTACAGCCCTTTATCACAAAGAGTCTCAAAGGGCTGCACAGGCCACAGATTATTGCAAACCACAGACTATTATGACACCATCTCCTGATCTAAAACCTACATGAGGGCAAATAATACACAGATATTGTCAACATAAATTATAGGTTATTCATATGCTATAGAATAGAAGTGTGTTTTAAGCTTAGATTTAAACATTTCCACAGAGGATGCAGATCGAATCTCAGGGGGAAGCGCATTCCACAGCACCGGGGCCCGAATAGAGAATGCTCTCGAACTTGCGGATCTCTTCTTGGCTCTTGGGATCACCAGTTTACCAGAATTTTCAGAGAGAAGGCTCCTGACAGGAACATAGGGGGCATTAAATCTGAAAAATATGAGGGAGCAAGTCCATCCATGATTTTGTATACTACCAACAGAACCTTAAAATCACATCTTAAGCTAACAGGGAACCAATGCAGGTTAGCTAAATTCAGGGTAATGTGATCAAACTTTCTTGTCTTAGCTAAAAGCCTCGCTGCAGCATCTGCAGCATGTACCAGCTGAAGGCTCTTGATTGTGGACTTTGGGAGACCGCAGAGTAGTGCATTACAGTAATCGAGATGGGAGGCAACGAACGCATGAAATTTAATCCCCGCATTCGACTGAGACAGCATAGGGCGAATTTTACCGATGTTGCGAAGATGGAAAAAAGCTGTTCTAGTAATATTCTTAACGTGTGTTTGAAAGGACAGATCGGGGTCAAATATGACACCTGAATTTTTGACTGAGTCACTCTGGGTGATATTACATGTGTCAATGTTCAGAGCCGTTTTTGAGAACAAGTCACGGCATTTAGATGGACCAATAACTAACATTTCGGTCTTTTCCGAGTTAAGGCGCAAGAAGTTGAGTGACATCCACTCTTTTATCTCAGTGAGGCAGGCCTCCAAATTTCCACAATTTAGTGTGGCAGATTCCTCCATCGGAAGATATAGTTGAGTGTCATCTGCGTAGCAATGGAAACTGATATTATACTTGCGAATAATATCACCTAATGGAAGCATGTAAATGCTGAAAAGAAGGGGGCTTGGTACTGAACCCTGCGGAACACCACAGGTAACACTAAATGGCTCAGATGTCATTTCACCATATTTAACACAGTGCGTCCTATCTGAGAGGTAGAATCTGAACCATAAAAGGACAGTTTCTGAGAGACCAATCAATTTTTCCAACCGTTCTAGTAAGATGTTATGGTACACAGGGTCAAAGGCAGTACTAAGGTCCAGCAGCATCAAGAGGGATGAAGCACTTGACATTGCCAGTAGAAAATCAAAGGGCACAAACCTGGCGGGAAGTGGCTGAACTGCCAGCACCTGCATCCAATATCCCAACAGATTATTCTCTTTTACCCTAAACCAAGGCTCGGCAACTTTAAATGTTGAAAGAGCTATATTGGACCAAAAAAACAAAACAAAAAATTTGTCTGGACCCACCAGAAGGCCTTATATAAGCCTAATGAATGCAACAGATGCCATATGTATCTCTATTATGTATTTAGCCTACTATCAAAATTACTAAGTTGTATGCAGAGCATCCTGTAGGGCAGTGTTTTTCAACCTTTTTTGAGCCTAGGCACACTTTTTATCATTAAAATTTTTTCGTGGCACATCGTATGTCTAATATATTCAAAATAATTTCCTGGCACCAGTTTTATGTTTTGGTTTTTGTATTAGTTCTTGATTTGTAAAGATTAAATTATTATGTTGCCTAAAATTTAAAAAAACAAACAAAAAAAAAAACATTTTTTTTGAGTTAAATAAAAGTAGGGCTGCAACAACAAATCAATAAAATAGATTAAAATAGATTATTAAAAGCGCCGGCAACGGATTTCATCATCGATTTGTTGTGTTGTGTGATTTATGCACTCAACGCAACTGAGAGAGTACATTGAATTTCCTTGATCTGGCGACGAGCTTGTAGTGGCACTTTGGTCCGGCCGAGGGCGCTCCAAGACCACATTTTGATGCACAAGGTCATCTTGATCCAAATCCAAATGTTTATATATATATGTCATTTTTCAGACACCGAAGTGCAAATCAAAGTGCTGTATAAAACATTCAATGTACAATTAGATGATTTTCCACAAAGTACACACATTTTTCTTCAATGTAGCCTCTCTTTTTTTGCAATTTATTAAAATATTCTTATGTATTTGCAGGTGGATAGCATAAATTTGTATGTGGTGGGTGTTCCCTAAACTTTGAAGGTCATAGAGCACCATTCTCTATGGTGTGTCTTGGGCATGTGCAGCCTAGTGACACCCATCCCTCTCCAGGCCAAACCAGGGACCTCAAGGCAAAAGTGCTAACCACTACACTACTGAAACACCACATTTATATGTATTTTTGTTTGTTGTTAGGGTAATTGACACTTTAATTTTTTTTATTGTTGAACATTCTAGAATATTGTATTGTTTTGTGCACATATTTTTATCTGTACACAAATTCAATGTTTAAACGGAAGAGAAAAAAAAAACGTGTTTTTTAAAAATCAGATTAATCGATTAATTGAAAACAATAATTGACTGATTTATCAATTGGGCGGATGGGTGGTTAGCATGCAGCACCACGGTGCAGAGGTTCAGGATTCAAGTCCAGCTACCGCAACCTCCCCGTGTGGAGTTTGCATGTTCTCTCTGTGCCTGCGTGGGTTTCCACAGTTTCAATTGTCCTTAAGTGTCAAAGAGCAAGTGAGTTGTCTGTCCCCGTGTGCCCTGCGACTGGCTGGCAACCAGTTCAGGGTGTCCCCTGCCCACTGCCCAAAGATAGCTGGGATGGGCTCCAGCACCCCTGTGACCCTACTGAGGATAAGCAGCACAGATAATGGATGGATAGATGATTCATCAAATATTAAAATAATCATGAGTTTCAGCCCTAGATAAAACTCCAGGCCATTATAAATTTTCTTTTTCAGTCCGGTACCTAAATATAGATAATATACTGATTTTGTCCATCCCATTTCTAAGAAAAGTGCTATTATAAGTGTGTACGCACAGGAAAAGAAGAAGAGGCCTTCGAGCAGGTGCATTCATTGTTTACGGGGATGGGAAATGACCTCAACAATGACCTAAAAACAGCAACGGCGTGGGAACGTTACACAACAATAGCCATGTTGTTCACACGTGTGACTGACACAGTCCAATATAGAAATATACACAATGAAGTATGTCGTGGTCCCGACAAAAAGGCATCGAAACCAATTGGGACCTAAGAGCACAAACTCGTTTTCCAGGTCAAGCCGTTCTCCCTTCAGTGCGGTTTTGTAACAAAATCTGTTTGATAAACGAGCCGAAGAACAATATTTTGCCTCAAGGCAAAAGTAATCGCATACCGACTATCTAACGGCCTTCCTGATTATAGCAAATTGCGTCAAACGCAAAAAAGAGGAAAAGCCTTTCCGAAGTAAGACGCACGAACATACAATAATGCGACTTTGTTTTTCACTACTGGTGTTTTTACAAAGATAAAACGAAGACCGCAAAAACATTTGGATCTAAAATGAACTCGAGTCTCCTGTTGGACAAAAAGGCAACAAGCAAAATTGGGTCGCTTTGTTGAAAAACAACCCCTTCATTTTCTCGTCTTGCTAAAAAACAAAGAGAAAATTGGGTCTAGAAATTGGCCTTTATTTTTTAGATATTTGGTATCAGTGTTGAGTAGAAGGGTAATTTTGTCTGATAATAATGGCTTAATTGAAGTAGGTTGGAACAACAAACCCAAAATGTTGAAAGAGCCACATTGGACCAAATGAAAAGCCTTAAATAGGTCTTATACGGAAGGCAACACATACTGTGTGTTTTGGTGAATATATATATATATATATATATATATATATATATATATATATATATATATATATATATATATATATATATATATATATATGTATATATATATATTTATATATATATATATATATACATACACACACACACACAGTATATTCTTTATAAAATATATTAGATACATATTAAAGTGTACAGCGCTCAAGTGCAACAAATTGAATTGCTACACTTTTCTGCATTTTGTCAATGTATTCATATTGTGTACATTTTATTCGTCAAGTTTTTTGCTACAAAAATCAAATGTTGAGCATAAAAACAAACAAACAAAAAAAACACAAAAAACTTCCCTGCATTTTTGTCTTTTCAGGTTTTCAACATATTTGGTCAAATTTAGTGCTTAAAAAGGGGCATATTATATAATTTTACTGTCTCAAAACCAATTTCATGACCTGTATCGGATCCATTCACAGTACTGTCAAATACTTCAAATCAAATCAATCAATCATTGTTTTTCCTTCTGACTTGGCCCCTCTGCAAAATTCTTAAAGCCGACGCGTCCCACGAGTTAAAATGATCCCACTGTCGTCATCGATAAAACAAAGCAATAAAGACTTAAGAAACTAAGGATGTGAGTGGAAAAATCGAATAAACCAACTTTGCTCAGAGAATGAAACTCACCCAAAGTTACGTGCAAGGTGCATCCACTGTTCTTTAAGCTTCAGTTCAACTGCGGTGACACTGTCCTCCCAAACCCCGGAAGCCCGTTGTTCCTTGTTTCAATTTTAGTATATTATTTCGCGATTACATTCCAAATATGATTGATCGAACAAGCTAGCTTATTGAAACTCACCGTCACTTCCGAAAGTCAAACCAGGAAGTAGCTAGCCAATCATATTAAGTTTTGTTCGATCTCAAAACATTAGCGTGTGAATTATTACTCCATCCTAACTCGGTAGCATCCATATCAAACCCGTGCAGGCCGCACTTAAATCAATTTCATATTGAGGCGAGGGTCAAAAACTATCGTCTTTCGGACTGCAAATCGCCCACGGATCGCAAGTTTGAGACCTTGCTCTTAAGTATTGCTGTATTTTATTTTAAAACTCCTCCGTGTTAGTCAAAATAATCTCCGTCCACTTGACATTTCCTGCTCTCCTGCGGGGATTTTTGATGCACTATTGGCTAAATTAAATGATTGGATTACCGTATGTATTCGTGTATAACACATACTCGTGTATAACACACACCACCATTTTTTAAATTAAAATTTTGGTAAAACTGTTTGTTTTGCAGCTTAAACATTACAGAATTGAACCCAGGTTGCTACAGTGAAAGCGCCGAAACCTGACCACTGGACCACCAGTGAAATAGAATACATAGCATTGGATTTTGGCTCATCATCACATTACTTCTATTCACAGTACCAGAAAAGAATGTTAATTCTGTTGTGGAGTCCACCAGTTATAACGACGATAAATTATTTTCTATTCTTCTATTCTTTTCTAAACATTGTAAGTGAAAAATCTTGTAGAATATGTGCAGCCAGGATTGAAATAATTAATGGACAACATAAACTATAAACAAAACACCAATATAGAATTTATAATGTATATGTTTAATGTCCTTCAAAGTCTGATTCATCATCAGATACACCAGTTGTGTATTTATTTATATCTTTCAAGACTCCTTTCTGTTTTTTCTATTGTCTAACGTTTTCTCTGGTACTGTGACTAATAATAGAGTGATGAGATAATGAGGAAAAAAAACTAAAACCTTTTCATATGGCATCTAAATCAATGGTGATATATTTTTCACAGTTTTGCGCTTTTGTTTAGGGTTGTAATGGCCCCGGCGAAGAAATTTTCTCTGAGCTTGTTTTGTACTAAATACTGCAATCCGATTGTTTTCCTCACAACCCTAAACATAGATGAAAACTCAAATGTTTGTGTAATTAACCCCCCCCCCAAAAAATAATTGGAATAGTATATTTTTCACACAACCAAAAATCCTGATTGATACTTTGACAATCTGTTTTTTTCTGTTATTTGTTAAAAACAATCACTTCATTTGAAAAACCTATAAATAAAATTGAAGTTACATTGTACAAAATGGCGTCGCAAAAATGAGTTCATTTTGATTAAAAGAACCCACAGAAATGAGTGATTTTATCCAAAACAACCTGAAAAAATAGGTTGTATTATACACCTTAGGATCCCCCAAAACGATTACAGAATTTCCTTTGCACTCGTTCATAGTAAACAACGTATCAAGTGGTTTGGATTTGGTGCTCTCACCGCCGCGACCCGGGTTCGATTCCTGTTGCATCCAATGTTCAAGGTTGGTACACCCTTTTCATTGCCAAATTCAAACACCTTGAGGACTTTCAAAGCCAGTTTTTCCAATTTCTCCAGTACCATTAAAAGAAGGTATCCGTTGTGAATCATGTATTTTTGCAGATCCACAAATATCTTAAATTTACATATGTGACATTAAATCTTGCCTGTGCATTGATCAAGAAATATGATTTTTCAGATCTAGGGTAAATCGCAAATGTATTTGTGGAACTGAGCAATACATGTGTAAATATATTCTCCCTGCATAGGTGTTGGGCAAAAATGAGAGTAATATGTAGTTTATATTTTCAGTTGCAGGAAGTTCTTCCCATAACAATTTCCCACTGGGAAATTCTATCTTACTTTTTTGCATGGCCCATAAAAAATTGTTTCGTAATCCTTGCATTAATACACATATCATAGTGTAGCATGCACCTGTCCAATAGAGGGGCAATGGCGCTTCAGAAGACACCATACAAACTAATACCAGCTGCCGTTAATTGCGATGGAAGAAATGCAATAGTAAAGCAAAGGGACCAGAGAGCAGTGTCGGCGTCATTTCTAACCAGACTTGTTGAGACCCATGCCAACAATTTCAAGCATTTACAAGCACTTCACCCAAAATTCAAGCATTTTCAAGGATTTCAAGCCCCTGTATGAACACTGAATGTTATGCAATTGTGGTCAGCGATATTTGAAAACTGATCAATCTGTCATGATTACTGATTTGGATCACCTGTGCCCGCTCATTTGGCGCCAGCCGCTGTGGGCTATATGATTGGTTCCCTGTCCCTTTTTAAGCCCAGTCCTTTCTCTCTCCGATTGTCAGTCCGTCAACGAACTTATGTTGTCACAAGGCAAGCATTTTTGACCCTGACTCCCGCAGGTCCCATTTTTGCAGCCGTTTTTCCACCTGTCCGTTCCTGATCTCCCCGTTTGTCTCCGGCTATGACCTGTTTTCGATTCCGACAACGGCTGCTCTCCCGTCCTGACTTACGACCCGTTTTTGATCCCGACCACGTCTGCTCTCCCGTCACGACTTACGACCCACGACCCATTTTTGATCCAGACCACGTTTTGCTCTTCTGTCCCGGCTATCGACCTGTTTTTCCGTCCCTGACACCGCGATCTCCCGCGACGGAAGATCCACTTCCATTTTCAGATTGCGAGAGCGACTTAATTCCTGCGTCCAGCGAGAAATGGATCGCAGGCGCTGCCCTCACTCTTTCTATTCAATAAACTTGTGGTTAACGCTACGCATTTGGGTCCTGATTCCGTTCTGGTGATACAATCTTTGCACAGACGCGCAAACTTCTTTTTTAATTTAAAAAAATGTGCGTACACACGAATAAACACGGTAATCTACAGTATTGAAAAAACAAGAAAAGAAAAGGAAAAAAAAGAAAAGGAGGGCAGATTAACTCCTTAATCTCCACGCCGTGAAAACGTGTGACCGATCGAAGATTAAGTTTGTGAGAGATTTTCTGGGCCACAATGAAAATGATCTCAATGTAAACGCAAGTAGGTCGGTTACTTACGATTATTTTAATAATCGATGAATCAAGTCAATTATCTTTTCTATTAATTGAAGAAACAGATTTTTTTTTTTTCAATTTGATTTCCTCCTCTTTATTCAAATATTAAAATTTTGGACAACCGCTTTTCAAAATCTTTTCAACAAATTTGTTTTTCGGGTTAAATCTTCAAATTAATAAGATAAACATTTCCAATGTGCAAATGATACATAATATGCTTAGGAATCTGCCCTTAGTGTTTAGTCATACATTACATTTTTATTATTTTTATTTTTTCTTTATTTATTGTATTCATTTATTTTCTATTTTTTTTCGTCGTATTTCTGTAGAACTTTCTGTTCCCATGAAAATTAATTTTGTAGTGTTTGACTGTTTCGCCTCAATCTTGTTTGTAATGATACTATCCATCCATCCATTATCTGCACCGCTTATCGTCAGTAGGGGGTGCTGGAGCTCATCTCAGCTGTCTTCAGGTACTGAGCAGGGGACACCCTGAACTGGTTGCCAGGCAATCGCAGGGCACACAGGGACAGACAATTCGCTCGCTCATTCAGACCTAGGGACGATTTGGATCGGCCAATTAACCTGACAAGCATGATTTTGGAATGTGGAAGGAAACCCACGGTATCTGGACTTGAACCCTGAACCTCTACAGCGTGGGGTTGCGCACTAACCACCCATCCGCCGTGCCGCCCTAATGATGCAATATTTAATAAAAAAGGATTTTAACAAGATGTAAGATATTTCTATTTATATTTGTAAAGTCTCGAGGCGCCCTCCTCCTCACCAAATTGGTACTGCATCCCTCGAAATCTTGACGAAATCCAATATACAGTGGAACCTCGGTTTTCGAACGCCTCTCAGTTCGAACAAATCGAAGTCCGACCAAATATTTTGAGAAATTCTTGCTTCGCTGTTCGTTCAAAAAATCTGAGTTCGAAGGCCGGTAATGCGTGAGTGCGTACGCTAGGGTGCGATGCTGAGCGGCGTACGGTTGTAGATCGCTCTTTTCGTGACCAACTGTTATTGCGTGCGGACGTGCTTCGTTTTGCTTTCGCTTTTATAATATGTGTACGAAGTGTTTTAGCCCCTAATTATGCCTCCGAAGAAAGTCAGTGCAGCAAAGTTGCTACAGGTGAAAAAAGAAAAGTAGTGCGTACAACTATTGCATTTGAGAAAGAAATAATAGCAAAATATGAAGGAGGTGTGCAAGTGTCTGATCTTGCTAGGGAATACCCCACTGTCCACCTGCGCCTTCTGCTGACCACCACAAAAGTAAGAAATCCTATTCATAATTCTTTTCTTTATCCTTTTTTTTTTTTTTTACACGTTTATGTTAGCGTAATCTTTCGTACGGAAGGTCACGATAACGCGAACGTACGATTAGCCTGGGTTAGATTTATGTTTACGTTGAACATTCAAGGTAAACATTCAGGGTGTTGGAACGGAGCCCAACTTTTAGGGTGTTGGAACGGAGCCCAACATTGAGGGTGTTGGAACGGAGCCCCCTTTCCAATGAACCGCTCACCACTTGTTGTGGAGACCCGGGTGCTAAATGACTTGTAAACGACCTGATTTTTTTTATTTTTACACGTTCATGTTAGCGTAATCTTTCGTACGGAAGATTACGATAACGCGGACGTACGATTAGCCTGGGTTAGCTTTATGTTTATGTTAAACATTCAAGGTAAACATTCAGGATGTTGGAACGGATTAAAACGATTTACATTATTTTTAATGGGAAAAATGATTTCGGTGATCGACCAAATCGGTTTTCGAACAGGGTTCTGGAACGGATTATGGTCGAGAACCGAGGTTCCACTGTACCCCTATTTGCATTGATTGAACGTGCTTAGTGGCTCGTATATTGCACGAGCTAACAACCGATAATGAAATTAGTAGCCAGCGCTTTTAATCATCGATTTAATCGATTCCTTGCAGCCCTAAACGCAAGCAAGCTGGTCACCAGATCACATGATTTGTAAAAAGGACAGATTGCAAACAAAAAACAAAAGCATGTGGCTAACTTCCACTCTCCTAAATGACAACCTGGCATGCTCCTCTTTTAACTGATTGCATTTTTCAGCTTCCAAATCACAACATCTCATGTAATCCCTCATTGTCTGAGAGCGCATGTTGGCATGTAATCTGGAGCTTGCACTTGGCCCATGTTCAGATGCCGGATTAGCATGACGCCAACTTGCCACCGTTTCAGTTTGGCGATGGGGAGTCACCGAAATCGGAAATCAAAAAAAATTAAAGCGTCCAAAAACGTACCCTTAAAGCAGTTTAATATGGCGCAGCATTATTTGAGTTTGGGTTTATATTTTAGTTAAAGCAGCCACTAGCAGCATGAGCAAATAGCATCGATTTGGTAGATAGCTTCACTTTAGCTAAAGTACTTCAAGAAAATTGTGATCTCAAAAAAATGAAAGAGCTTCTGAATGTCTAAGGCCTATTCTTTTCTGGGAGTCCTTGGCTTGGATTTAGCTCATACTTTGGCTAACACAGTCACTAGCGGCATTAGCAAATACCATTACATTGGAAGCTAGCTTCATTTTATCTGGAAAGAACTTAAAAAAGATGTGAATCCAAAAACGTAAATGATTGTTAGATCATTTCTGTTCTATTCAAACAGTCCCTGGCCTGGATTTGGCTCATATTTTGGCTAACATAGTCACCAGCAGCATTAGTAAATAGCTTCACATTGGTGGCTAGCATCATTTTAGCCGTAAAGGATTTAAAGAAGCTGTTGATCCCCAAAAAATTGAAACATTTTTGCATTGTCTCTATTCTTTTCTGGCAGTCCCTGGGCTGGATTTATCTAAAACGTTTGCTAATGCAGTCGCTAGCAGTATTAGAAAATAGAATCACGTTGGTGGATAGCTTCATTTTAGCCATAAAGGACTTAAAGAAGATGTTGATCTAATAGAATTGGAAGAATGTTAGATCGTCTCTATTCTTTTCTGGCAGTCCCTGGCCTGGATTTAGCTCATACCTTGGCTAATGCAGTAGCTAGCAGCAATAGTGAATATCATCATAATGGTTTAGCCATAAAGAACGTCTACAAAAAATAGAAAGATCCTTAGATAGTCTTTTCTTTTACTGGCAGTCCAGGGCCTGGGTTTAGCTAATACTTTGGCTAACACAGTTGATAGCGGCATTATAAAATAGCATCACATTGGTTGCTAGCTTAATTTGATCTGTTAAAGGACTTTAGGAAGCTGTTAAATTGAAAAAAAAAGAAAGATTTTTTGGATTCTCACCATTCTGTTCCGGCAGTCTAGCCTAAATTTAGCTAATATTTTGGCAAACGCCGTAGCTATCAGCATTAGTTCATACCATCACATTGGTGGCTCGCTTCATTTTAACGGTTAATTTAAAGTTGATTAATTGTTAGATTATTTCGATTCTGTTGCAACAGTCCCTGGCCTGCATTTTGCTCAAATTTTGGCTCACACATCCACTATTAGCATTACTAAATAGCATCACATTGGTGGCTAGCTTCATTTTAACTAATAAAGGACTTAAATAAGCAGAAAAAGAAAGAAAGATATTTGGATTCTCGCCATTCTGTTCCGGCAGTCCCTGGCCTAAATTTAGCTTATATTTTGGCTAACACAGTAGCTAGCAGCATTAGTTCAAACCATCACATTGGTGGCTAGTTTCATTTTATCACATTGGAGGCTTGCTTCATTTTAGCCGTGAAGGACTTAGCAATTGTAAATTGCCTTACATTGCTAGGTAGCTTCCCTTCACCCTTAAAGAACATCAACAAAAAATAGAAAGATCATTAGATAGTCTTTTCTTTTCTGGCAGTCCCTGGCTGGGATTTTGCTAAATACAGTTGCTAGCAGCATGATACAATAGCATCACATTGGTGACTAGCTTAATTTTAAGTAATAAAGGACTTAAATAAGCTATTAATCTAAAAAGGAAAGAAAGATATTTGGATTCTCGCCATTCTGTTCCGGCAGTCCCTGGCCTAAATTTAGCTAATATTTTGGCTAACGCAGTAACTAGTAGCATTAGTTCAAACCATCACATTGGCGGCTAGTTTTATTTTATCACATTGGCGACTCGCCTCATTTTAACCGTTAATTTAAAGTTAATTAATTTTTGGATTTTTTTTCGGTTCCGTCGCAACAGTCCCTGGCCTGCATTTTGCTCATATTTTGGCTCACACATCCACTATTAGCATTTTTAAATAGCATCACATTGGTGGCTAGCTTCATTTTAACTAATAAAGGACTTAAATGAGATGTTAATCTAAAAAAGAAAGAAAGATTTTTGGATTCTCGACATTCTGTTCCGGCAATCCCTGGCCTGAATTTAGCTAATATCTTGGCTAACGCAGTAGCTAGCATCATTAGTTCAAACCATCACATTGGTGGCTAGTTTCATTTTATCACGTTGCTTCAATTTAGCCTTCTTTTCTGGCAGTCCCTGGTCAGGATTTTGCTAAAACTTTGGCTAACACAGTTGCTAGCAGCGTTATAAAACAGCATCACATTGGTGGCTAGCTTTAAGGACGTCAACAAAAAAAAAATATGCTAGATCACGAGATCATCTCCACTCTAGCCTGGGCTCAACTCATACTTTGGCTAAAGCAGTCGCTACAAGCGTCAGCAAAGAGCATCCATTTTGTGGATTATACAGATGTTTTAGTTTGCTAGCCAGCCGCCAAATTTCAAAAAAGTAAGTGCAGCAAACAGGTGAAGAATTTTGGCAAGTGTTTTATGGCCCCGCCCTCGTTGCCAGGCAGCTCTAATCCCGTTTGCCATGTAAAGTCTCTGGCAAATTACTGCTGAGCCGGCATGGAGAAGGTTTTATCGGCGACTTTGGGCGAAAAAAGCAATCAGAACAGATGTTGCAGCGGCTCAACTCGGAGTTATGTAAAAAGCCCGCCCACTACAACCTACTTTTTGGGGGATTCCACTTAAATCAGCCATGTTGTTATCGTTGTCGCTGTTTCGTTTTTTTTTTTTGGGACGGTTTGCTATCTATGCCTTTCACGTATAGTGTCAGGGAAAATAATTATTTTAAATTCTGTTGCCGTTAAGATGACTTAATTTAACAATTTTTGTCATGGAAATCCCGATAAATTTTCAATTATTTTTGGGGCCTGTTTGAAATGAACTGCCTGTAAACTTGATGAAATACCTTATCTTTAGCTTTTTTTCCCATTCCCGTCGCAAAAGATCATCCAAGAATTGTTAATATTTCATTTTGCAAATAAAAAGGGATAAGATAAAATCGATAAAATATGAACAATCAGCTCAAAATCCAAACAACTGAAGATATATAAAGAGAGAGAGGGATAGCTAAAAATTGATACTGGAAGAGAGAAAAAGAGAGAGATAATGAAAGACAGAAGGGTGGGTAGACATATATACGTATGATAAATAGAGTGAGAGAAAGAGAGAGAGAAAAGGAAGAGAGAGAGAGGGGTAGATAGAGGGACAAACAATAGTGATAGAAAGAAAAAGAAGGAGATAGAGAGGGAGAGAGAGAGAGAGAGAGAGAGAGAGAGAGAGAGAGAGAGAGAGAGAAAGAACAGAGAGAGAGAGAGAAGGAGAGATAAAAGGAGACAGAAGGGTGGATTGATAGATGCATAAATATATTGATGATTGGATAGGTGCAGAGAGAGGGGGAGGAGAGAGAGAAACAAAGAGAGAGAAAGAGGTAGAAATGATAGATAGATAGATAGATAGATAGATGTGTGTATATATACATATATATATATATATATATATATATATATATATATATATATATATATATATATATATAGAGAGAGAGAGAGAGAGAGAGAGAGAGAGAGAGAGAGAGAGAGAGAGAGAGAGAGAGAGAGAGAGAGAGAGAGAGAGAGAAAGAGAGAAGGAGCGAGAGAGAGGGAGAGAGGGAACAGGGAAAATAAAGAGAGACAGAGAGAGAGAGAGAAAGAGAGAAAGAAAGAAAGAGAGAGAGAGAAAGAGAGAGAAAGAGAGAGAAAAAGAGAGAGAGAGAAAGAGGGAGAGAGAGAGAGAGAGAGAGAGAGAGCGAAAGACACACAACAAATATATGTCTATTTTTTTACCTGAGAAGAAAGAGAGAGAGAGAAAGAGGGAGAGAGAAGAGAGAGAGAGAGAGAGAGAAAGAGAAAGAGAAAGAGAGAAAGAAAGAAAGAGAGAGAGAGAGAAACAGACAGAGAGAAAGAGAGAGAGAGACAGGCAGAGAGTGAAAGAGGGAGAGAGAGAAAGAGAGAGAAAGAGAGAGAAAGAGAGAGAAAAAGAGAGAGAGAGAAAGAGGGAGAGAGAGAGAGAGAGAGAGAGAGCGAAAGACACACAACAAATATATGTCTATTTTTTTACCTGAGAAGAAAGAGAGAGAGAGAAAGAGGGAGAGAGAGAGAGAAAGAGAGAGAGAGAAAGAGAGAGAGAGAGAGAGAGAGAGAGAGAGAGAGAGAGAGAGAGAGAGAGAGAGAGAGAGAGAGAGAGAGAGCGAAAGACACACAACAAATATATGTCTATTTTTTTACCTGAGAAGACGTAAAAAACATTAGTTATCAAGAATATCCAAAGTGCGGAATGTTCCATGACCGAAGCAGCTTTGCCAGTTTCCCTTCTAAGTGGAGTTCACAGCCGCGTACTAGTGGGGGCCCTCGGGGGCCACTGCTGATGCCCAATCGTGAAGAATCCGAGCTGTGATTTCTCGTCCTGCTTCGTGTTGTGATTGGCGTCTGTCGCGCCACCAGTCGTGGAGATAAAGCCGCTTAAGGCGCGCGTGGGCAGGAAAGCAGGAAGATTATTCGGCGTGCATGGACAGAGACGATCAGCGACTGGACAGCTATACTGTATATCTATCCATCGCCTCCCCAGGAGAGAAAGTTTACCCCTCGCCCCCCCATCCCTAAAAAAGTGGGTGGAGCTACAGCACCCGATGAATGACAAGGATACAGTAGTTTACAATTGCCGAAATCATTTCGGGTTTTCTAATACTCTATATTGCCACAAGATGCCGCTAAAGCAAATCCCATAGGTTTGAGCTCCTTGAAAATACAGTATTCATTGAATTCCCCAGTATTTTATGAGCAGAGGTGGGTGAGTATTAGTGCTGTTACTTCATAATAATATAACTCAGCTAGGAGTAATAAAATAAGTTATCAAAATAAAGTCTTAAGTAAAAGTAAAAAAGCAATTGGCGAAAAAAACTACTCAAGGAATGAATAACTGTAACAAGGTCCTTTCATTATTGTTTTTAAACAACCCTTTAATCAGATCATCAAATCATCAAAGTCCATCCAATCAACAATAAATTACACAAAACCTTCATTACACTGCTCACAAGGGCCACCTGGTGGTGGTTGTGGCTGCCGATCAAATAAAAATAAAATAAACGAGGTATTTGACAAAATTATTGTGCCGTTGCAGAGACAGACGTGTACTTTCGTAGAGGGGATTTAAGTAACGGGTTCAATGTAGCCAAATGTAGCTTCGTAAAAGTACAGTTTTTTCTTCACAAATATACTCAAGTAAAACACCAATTTGAACATTGTATAATTTATTAAAGCCCCAGTGTTTAATATTTTACCACTAGATGGCACTGATGTCTAAGGCGAACGAAAACCTGTGCCGTGACAACAACAACATGGCAGACAAACATGGCGGCAACTATGTAAAAGTCAAGTCATTTCAAGTGATGTATATTTATATAGCCCTTTATCACAAGGAGTCTCAAAGGGCTACAGCGACTACAGATTATTGCAAACTACAGACTAATATTACACCATCCTCTGATATAAAACATACATGAGGGCAAGGAAAAACTCAAAACCTCAACCTCATTAAGTATGCTTCCCAGTTCAAGATGTTTTTCTTGTTTTATTTGAATAAAATAAGAAAAAAATGTAAAAAAAAAAAGAGCTAAATTGTTTTATCTAGCAGGTAGCAAATCTAATTAAGCTAATTAAGAATATCCAAAGATGGTCTTCTTCTTTGTGCTTTGTAGCACTCCTATTTGGTTTTACAGTGGAACCTCGGTTTTCAAACGCCTCTCAGTTTGAACAAATCGGAGTCCGACCAAAAATTTCGCGAAATTCTTGCTTCGCTCTTCGGTCAAAAAATCGGAGTTCGAACGCCAGTAGTGCGTAAGTGCGTACACTAGGGTGCGATGCTGAGCGGCGTACGGGTCTAGATCGCTCTTTTCGTGACCAACTGTTATCGCGTGCGGACGTACTTCGTTTTGCTTTCGCTTTTAATATAGGTGTACCAAGTGTTTTAGCCCCTAATTATGCCTCCGAAGAAAGTCAGTGCAAGGGGCAAAGTTACTACAGGTGAAAAAACAAAAGTAGTGCGTACAACTATTCCATTTAAGAAAGAAATAATAGCAAAATATGAAGGAGGTGTGCGAGTGTCTGATCTTGCCTGCGCCTTCTGCTGACCACCACAAAGGTAAGAAATCCTATTCATAATTCTCTTTATCCTTTTTTTAATTTTTACACGTTCATGTTAGCGTAATCTTTCGTACGGAAGATTACGATAACGCAAACGTACGATTAGCCTGGGTTAGCTTTATGTTTATGTTAAACATTCAAGGTCAACACTCAGGGTGTTGGAACGGAGCCCAACATTCAGGGGGTTGGAACGGAGCCCCCTTTCCAATGAACTGCTCACCACTTGTTGTGGAGACCCAGGTGCTAAATGACTTGTAAACAACCTGATTTTTTAATTTTTACACGTTCCTCTTAGCGTAATCTTTCGTAGAGAAGATTACGATAACACGAACATACGATTAGCCTGGGTTAGCTTTATGTTTACGTTAAACATTCAAGGTAAACATTCAGGGTGTTGGAACGGATTAAAATGATTTACATTATTTTTAATGGGAAAAATGATTTCAGTGATCGAACAAATCGGTTTTCGAACAGGGTTCTGGAACGGATTATGGTTGGGAACCGAGGTTCCACTGTATACACAAAAAAGCGACATCTAGTGGTCATATGCAAAAGGACTAGGGATGTACGGTAACGTTTTTTCCTACCAGTATCCAACAAAATCCGGCTTCTTAGTGATAAATATATTTCTCGACCTATGATTTTTATTCATACAAATTAACATAAGTTTATTAGTTTGTGTGTTTTTGAAGTATTCAAAACAATCTTTTGTTTTTTCAACTGAATGAAAGTTTTTTTTGCACAGGATATTTTTCCTTTTAAATAGTCTAATTTAAATGCATCTTTTCGATGTATATGGATATATTTAGTTTTATAATTAAAAAAGAAATTAAGGAATAAGTGCACTTCCGGTTTATGAGTCCTTTCACAACACGATGGTATTAAAGCTTAGCGACATGGTTTTTAGTCCCAAGACGATGTATATTTTATATTAAATGCTTAAACAGATATGGAAAAATACCCCTAAAATTATTATTCATTTACTTGAAACAATGTTTCAAACATTCTTCTATATTTCCTTTTTTTGCGTCTGCTCCCTCTACTTGAATTCTTTTTATATTTTAATGTGATATTATCTGTAAAACAAGGATTGTAAATCATTGCGTTTACCATCATAAATAATAATAAGTCATAATAAAATAATAATATGTTGGATTTTTTTCGTGGACGATGAGTTTGTTTATCGAGTGATTCACGTGACCAAATCAGCTGACTGACTTCCGTAAGAAGAAGAAAATAAACGGATCTTGTCAGTGAAGCAGTGGAGGTCGCAAGACGGGTTTCGAACCCTTTTTATTTTTTCTCGGTCCACTTCGGTTCTGCCCGGAGAGGACAAGGACTCGACGGTGCCGGTTCCGGTCGCGCTAGCTTAAACATTTGCTAGCGATGTAAGTCAAACGTCTTGTTTCCCATGTTAACATAACTGTCAAGCTCAGCCAATTGCTCCTCTTATTATGACTGCAATTCCCCTTATTAGGCGATAATAAACATTAAAAACAACCTTTCAATCAGATGAAATCATCAAAGTCCACCAAATCAACAATAAATTACAAGACTGTGTAATTGTATGTCTGTACTCAGTTTGTTTGGGTGGACTTTAAAAAAGAATATTTATACATGAGAGGCTACAGCTATACACACCGCACATACAGCACTGTTACTCACAGAAAGACAGACTATGAAGAATAAAAAAGGATCGTTTGTGTGAATAAGTTAAGTTTATTTACCAATTTAACAAAAAAAAAAAAGGTCGTGGGAACCTCCTGTGTGGGTTAAAATCCAGCTACCGGACTTACTGTGCGGAGTTTGTATGTTCTCCCTGTGCTTGCGTGCGTTTCCTCCAGGCACTCCGGTTTCCTCCCACATTCTTAAGACATGCATTTCAGGTGGATTAGCCGGTCCAAATTGTCCCTAGGTGTGACTGAGCGAGTGAGTTGTCTGTCCCTGTGTACCCTGCGATTGGCTGGCAACCAGTTGAGGGTGTCCCCTGCCCACTGCCCGATGATTGCTGGAATGGGCTCCAGCACCCCCGCGACCCTACTGAGGATAAGCGGTGCAGCTGATGAGATGAGACAACAACAAAATTCTTCAGCATCTTTCTTAGTTTTTTTGCAGTAAATTCGTGTTGCTTATGACATGTAGTAGTCCACATCGTCTTAACACACAACGCAGAAAATGTGGACCTTTTGTTGGGGATTTAATCCAGGGGTACCAGATATGGCTCTTTTCAATAAGTACATTTGGCCTGAGATAATATAAGGCTATGCTAATTGGGGATGTCGCGATTATGATATATTTGTCTAATCGGAAATCATTTTTGCATTTATATTATTCACTTTTGCGAATTACAGTCTTTTTTTTCCCTTTCCACCTCCCTAGAAAATGCCATTGTCACACAGAGCTATTACACCAAGCTCTGAGCCCAAAAGGCCAAGATACATTTTTGTTTGGCCTGTGCAATTTTAAGTTTACAAGTTCATATTCAGTTTAATGTTAAAACATCTTGAAAACATTCAAAGAATACTTCATTTCACGCTATTTTTTGTTTGTGTCTGTTTACCTGTAAGTAAATAGCTGCAGCTATGTGCTTGTGTGGTTTATTATCGCTTAATAAGGGTTATTTCAATCATTACCGAAAATTGCCACTCTAAGTGCTGTATAAAAGCATTCAGCATACAAAAAGAGAATAGAATCTCCGCTCCCCTGCCCACCCGACAACACAAAAAACATCGTAGACACAGTCAATGGTTAAAAATACAATAAAAACAATATAATAATAATAATAATAATTTCCTTTGTATTGTCATTCTTTGTAACAATGTACACAGAACGAAATGTCGATACACCTGACACGTTGTAGCGAGCCGATGCAGCCGCAGCCAACAGAGGGCGCCGCCATTTTACCAATGTTATAAGTCTTATATATAAATAGTTAAGGAGATAACATATGATTATGGCAAGGCACAGACTAACCATGTGAGGAAAGGGACAATAGGGAGGCTTATCCACACTGATAGGGATGACAGCAGATGGCCTCGGAATTTTCAGCCATTGAACCACACCCTACCAAGTGTGGTACCCTCAAATGAGGAAACACTGACATATTAAAACATAAACAAAAACAATTGCAGAACAAAACAGTATGAAAAAAAAGTATGATTTAATTATTTTATATATATTTTTAATTGTATTGTTTGTTAATGCAAGATCCATTGCAGCCTGGTCATCCGGAAAGGGGGATTATCTCATGTGGGTCCCCTTCTCAAGGTTTCTTCATTTTCCTCATGTTGAGGTTCTTGAGTTTTTCCTTGCCCTCATGTAGGTTTTAGATCAGGGGATGATGTGATCATAGTCTGTGGAGCCCTTTGAGACTCCTTGTAATTAAGGGCATTACAAATAAACATGACTTAATACAGTAAAAGGTTAGAAAGTAAACAGATCAAACTAAATACAAATGATCACTTAAAAGCTATGTTAAAGTGGATCTTGAGCCTCCTCTTGCAAATATCAAGGGTCCCTGGAGACCTGATTTCCTCTGGTAGACCGTTCCAAAGGTGAAGGGGGGGGGGATTTTTGAAGGGTTATTGTTCTATCTTCTTTATTCATTATTCATTATCCGTTATCGGTCAGTTCATAATATGCTACAAAGCCTAGGAGCCGGGACTCTTACTCTCAGCCAAAAGGCCAAGCTAAGGTCCTAGCCCTAAAGCCTTGCTGCGATCATTGCGAATGCACCGTTCCCGGAGGTACTGCAATACCGGGCCGATGCGTGGAGTGGACAGAGCAAGCTCTTATTCCATCTCCGGATTGCAAAAATCAATGATCATGGCTGCGATTGTGCAGATTGTGGCATGGAGTGCGCCAGATCCCATCCATTAGAGAGACTTGAATGTATTAATTGCGGCATGGCTTTAATTGAAAGTGGCTTCACCATAGGTTTTGGTCCTTACCCTAAGAACAGTCAACAACCCGCTGCCAGAGGACCTAAAGTCTTATTTAATAAAGGCAAATCAGATGAGCAAATGGCTGAGGTTGACAGGTATGAAATTGTGACATCATTCATATAATATTTGGGTCATTTCAATATTGTGATACCACAATTTAGCATTTTCGTTCCATTTATAATTGATTATAAACAAAAATGCCGGTCTTGTAAAATCCAGGCAAATTTTATCTTATGTCCTTTATGTTAATAGCCAGATACTGGTAAAATCTTTATTTTTTTAAACCTATTTGCAAAGCCTTGACTTACAACACTCACTCAACCGAGACCAGAAAAGGAGAAGCTCGCGCAAAAATGCATTAGACGAGCAAAGGGATATAAACAACGATTTGCTTTTATGTTTGTTACCATGAACGCACATGCAGATGTTAGCTACCAGGTTAGCTTAGCCTCTTTTGTCGCCGAGCAACTACAGCCATCTTGAGTTTCTCTGGTTCTGCTGAAGATGACATCAAGCCACAGTACCATGCGGCACCACATTGTAATGGAAAATGAGACTCCGAAGAGTACTCGATACCCATGGCAGGGCGAGTCGAGCTGGAACCATTTAATAGAAAAGCGTCATAACAGACCCCATTCCAGCTACATCTCTATGGAATCCTGTATATGGAAGCTCATTACACAATGTATGTCCACGATTGAAAATCCACAAAACCAAACTAAAACACCAGCCAAGCATCCAGAGCAATTTAATTAGCTGAGAGGTAGGTTTATATATGAGACATATTTATTTTGCTTTCATGGTTCTTTTGCTCAAAAAGGATCCTGACCCCAGATTTAATCCATTCTCTATATCCGCCTTGAAGAGAGTCCCATACTTTTTTGTGGCGACATGATTTTTGGGTTATCCTTTTGATGTTGGTTCTTCAATGTTTACTTTCATGACTATAACTAATCTATTCTTTGATCATAACACAAACGCTTGTCTTCCAAATACATAGAAATGGATGTAAGGTGACGCACATGCGCGCGGGTTTGGCTGCATTTGATGACCTCGGAACGGATTAATCCCGTTTCAATTATTTCAATAGGAAAACTTGTTTCGATTTACAACGGTGTCATCATACAACGTCACTGCTGGAAGCAATTGAATTTGTAAGTCGAGGTATCATAGTAATTTATATAAAAAAATACTATTTGAAAGATTACTATACAGCATACACAATTTGAAATGATCAAAAACATATATAGTACGGGTAAAACGTATGACTTGACAGGTATAAGGTCACACATTCATCCTATTCTTGTCCAGGACTCTTGAAAGCTTCCAGGTGAGGAGATGGACCACAACGATGAGCTCCGGGTTTTTGTTGTTAGCGCTGGCGTTGCAGTGCTCCCCTTATCCGATGTCCAACCCGCCTGACTTTTTGCTCTCGGGTCAACCTGTCCTGTTAAAGTTCAACTGGACCGGCGTCTCCTGCCGCGTCTGTCAAGTACTCTTCACCATCCTGGATGTGGCTCTCTTGGTATGAAAAAAAAGAAGACGTAGTCAGAATCAGTGTTGGTCTCGTTACTGAAAAACAGTTAATACCGTAAATTCCGGACTATAGAGCGCACCTGTTATAAGCCGCACCCACCACATTTTAAGAGGAAAACCGATTTTGTACATACACAAGCCGCACCTGTACATAAGCCGCATGCGCCCACATTTAAACATGTAACACAAACACAAAATTAACCCAAACCCGACTTCAAGTCCCGCGATTGAAACTAAATGTCCTTCATTAAAGTCCACAGTCTAAAAATCACAGCCGGCAAAATGAACGGAAAATGATACCGGTACTTAAGGTTTGATGCAGACCTGCAGAGTCCAGGTCCCGTTCAAAGTAATCCAAGGAAAAAAGTGTATATTTCCAGAGGTAAGGGTGGGAAAAATATATCAGATGAACACATTTACTTACGCAACTCCTTTTTCTTTAACCAACTTTTTACCCCCTCTTCTTTCCTTGTCTGTCCCTCACCTTTAGCGGTCCCCACTTAAACTCGGCACCCCGCGTTTGTTCTGCGCCTCATTTTTCGTTCACCCGTATCAGAATAAGTGTCTAAAATAAATACAAATAAATACATTACAAAAATATACAGTTGCAAATACATATTATACATGGGCTACACATATTTACAAAGAAAGACGGTACACCGAGAGAGTTTTCAAAGCTTTGATAATAATAATATAGCTTTGACAGGGCAGTTAATGGTAGCAACACTCGAGCGCCGCTAGCGGCCGTTAGAAAATTACATAAATTGGCCGCATCACTGAATAAGCCGCAGGGTTGAAAGTTAGGGAAAAAAGTAGCGGCTTATAGTCCGGAATTTACGGTAGTCACCCTTGATTAATTTTTGAGTTAATTTTTTTACACCCCAGAATGCCGACACCCAAAAGTAGCACTTTACTTTGAAAGGAGAGGTGTTTAGAGTAGCCAAACATTTGACTCAAGTAAAAGTACTGTTACTTCAGAATGACTCAAGTAGCATTAAAAAGTAGTCATTCAGATTATTACTTGAGTAAAAGTAAAAAAACTAGTTTAGTACTCAGTAACTGTAGCAACGTATAATCATTGATTTTTTTTTTTTAACAACCATTCAATCAGATCATCAAAGTCCATCCAACAGTAAATTAAAGGTTTGTGTAATTGTTAGTCTGTGTTCTCAGAGAGTTTGTTTGGGTGGACCCTCTGTGGATTTAAAAAAGAAAAAAAAACATAAAAAAAAAGTGTGTGTGTGTGTGTCTGTGTGAGGCTACAGCTATATACACTGCACATACAGTGCAGTAAAAAGAAACATTCCTAAAACAATTGCCACCTGCTGGTTGTTTCGGTCAGTGGTCAAATCTCAATAGAGAAAACAAAGTCTTTCACGAACTAAATGCTCCTTAGCAGAGTCAGACAGACACGTACTTACGTGGAGGGGATTTAGAAACTGGTTCAATGTAGCCTAATGTAGCGGAGTAAGATTACAGTTTCTATTTCACAAATCTAATCTAATCAAACATCTAATCCAATCTCTAATCAAATCTAATGACATAGGCTATCCAAGTCAAGGGTTGGTTGTTTAAGGGTAAGTTTAATGACAGCAGACTTAAAAGCCTCTGGAACAATTACCCTGGTAAAAGATCCAAGAGGGCAGAATATGTACCACGGCAAATATTGCGGCCGCTAAATCCTTTAGTTTCTTTAATACAACATTTAGCCAGCACCTCAAATGTAACAAAATAATGATCAAAGATAACAATGGTATATGCTAACACCGTCACATTTGAGCATAGAGTTACTTGAGTCACAACCAAGTCCAGTGTGTTTCCATCTTTTGGTGTCGGTATATCAATTAATTGATTAAAACCAAATGTATAAATTACAGATTAAATTGCAACAGTAAGCGAACTAAGTCTAGAATCAATGTGGATGTACTTTAAAGAGCGTGCTCATTAAAAGCTACCATAATAAAGTGGGAAGGCTTCATTTAGTGGTAAAAACTCCTCTTTGGAATCAAGCAATCTAATATTCAAATGAGCAAGTTTCAGCTGTACTGAGCCTTTTAAATCATCCCAAGTCTTTGTAGTAATCGCCAAAAGATGTCGCCATTCGCTATGTTGTGTCTCGGGCGATGGCAGGTGCGGTTATAGTTTGACTTTGCTTCCATGGTTATCATAGATAGATAGATAGATAGATAGATACTTTGTTCATCCCCGAATGTTTTTCCTTCTCCCTTTAACATCGTTGTAAGCCTTGGGGCTCATAGCTAATAAATACAGTATGGAAAAACGGTATTACATCTAACTAACTTGCACACAAGATTCTGAACTGAATAAAGAGGGACACATTGTGGGAGGTAGTTTAGACAACAGCATGTCTGCATTTTTATGATGCAAACAAAAAGCGGAGCAGCATTTTGTATGACTTCGACCATTGGTAGGCATCTACGGGACCTTACAAAGTTTGAATTTGATAAGTCCTTGGGTACACGAAATTATTTGTTGTTGACGTAGTATAGTGGGGGAAACGCTGTAATGAGGGGCCAAAAAAACTATCCTGTGAATTGAACACGTTGTAAGGCGGTGTCGATGTATCCTCGAGGGCAAATTTCCAGCTCTGCTTTTCTGCTGACTTTTGTCCTTTGTGCCCTCCATTTGAAAACAAAGTTTACATACTGCAGATAAGACAAAACGAGAGCATTGATTTTTTTTTTTTAAGGCTGTGTTTTTTGACAACCTCAACAAAAAAAAACACAACAACCTCATAAGGTGCAAAGTCTTTGTTGCGAATAGCTGACCGTGAGACCGAAAATCAGATGACTTATTGACTGATGCATCGATTTCAAAGGGAACAATGCAATTCAACAAAACACACGCAAGAATTAGCCAACCATGATGTAATAGAAGCGCCAAAACAACACTCAAAAGCAATGAAGAAACAGGAAAGTAACATTTCTACAGTAAACTAAAAAACACAGTGTTGTGTACGTAGGTCCAGAGTTTATCCTCCTTAGAAAATCATTGCTGTCATAAAGTAGCTTCAGAACCGCCGTTATTGGTCAAAAAATATTTGTATATTTGTATATTTTGATTTATTACATCTACGAACAAGTACAACTAAGAAGCAGGATTTTATTGGATACTGGTAGGAAGAAAACATAACTACTCCCTAGCCTTTTTGGGAGTACATATGACCACCAGATGTCGCTTTCTTGTGTATACCAGTGATTTTCAACCACTGTGAGAGATTGTCAGGTGTGCCGTGAGAAATTATCCAATATCACTTTTTAAAATTTAACATTTTATAAAACATTTATGAATCATTTTCTGCAAATATTATGTCATTGTCAAGTGTCTGTGCTGTAAAAACTAGGGGTATTATAAATTATATTGTAATTAAACATACTGTTCAGTGTCATTTTATAACATTTTTGGTTAGTGGTGTGCCGCGAACTTTTTCCAATGTAAAAAACATGCCCTGGCTCAAAAAAGGTTGAAAAACACTGGTGTATACAACCAAAGAGGAGTGCTACAAATCACAACTAAGAAGACCAACTTTGGAAATTCTTAATTAGCAAGATGATTTGCTACCTGCTAGATAAGACAATTTTACTTTTTTACATTTTTTCTTATTTTATTCAAGAAACAAGAAAAACACCTTGAACTGGGAAAATTACCTAATTATCAAGGTTCTCAAGGTTTTTTCATTAACCTCATGTTGAGGTTTTGAATTTTTCCTTGCCCTCATGTAGGTTTAGATCAGGGGATGGTGTAATAATAGTCTGTAGTTTGCAATAATCTGTGGTATGTGCAGCCCTTTGGGACTCCTTCTGATAAAGGGCTATATAAATAAACATGACTTGACTTAATGTGCTATATAGGACAATTCAGTTCAATGAAGTTTTTTTTTTTTATTCTATCCAAGAAAAAAACCATTTTAAAATAATATACAGTTATCTCTTGTTGACTCCAAAAAGGACCTATGACATTTAAATCCCACAAAGTACAAACCCAATTTTTGTATTTAATACTCTAGGCTGTACTTGCTCAAGACAAGCCACAGGAAATTGTGCCCCTATGACCATAGTGGTTAAGGGATCCAACCCAACCAACCAATCATTATATTTGGACAGCAAAGAACAAACCCTACTTATAGGCTCAAGCAATTGTTAAACAAATATGTTTTTTTCTTTACAAGTTTCACTGCTGTCAAATTTAAAAAACAATCTTGCTGCACTACTGTACAATTTATTCCAAACAGGGCTGACAATAATTTTAAGACACTAGCCACTTTTTATATTATAGGTTGTGGGCGTTATAGGAAAACAAAAACGGGCTTTTACCTTACTTTGGAATGTAGAGAAGTCCAACTTTGTTGGCATTAGAAAGCGTCTTTTGGTGCTTTTGTCGATCTAGAGTGTTCTGTTGACACAATGGCCTTTAGAGAAACTGGAACTTGAAAATATATGCACATACATAATGTAGGTTTATCAAGCTCTTTTTCGTACGTCATTGATGCACAGATAGACAAAGGCAGAAAAGGGGCGGGGCACCTATTTAGACAAACAGAACTCAAAAAACGATGCACGATGAAAACTGTGAAAAGTAAACCGCAATACATCAAGTGATTACTGTATTCGGATATGTTAAGCGTCACGTGGGAAGCTGTAATTATTTAGATTGATATTTTAACAAAAACTATTTATTCTAACAACCAATAATTGAAGATTTTTTTCTATTCAAATTCTGAATTATGTTTTCTCATTTGCAAATTTTTTTTTCATCTTTTTGTGCCGTGCACTAAACTGGTTTTGTTCTTATTTAGCATTGTGGAATTTTTTTAATAGAAGCTTATTTTTTCTTTTTGTGTGTTTAGTTAGGCGGGTCACCAGTGATGTGCTATTCTGCCCCCCGGCGTACCATGCTCAATCATTTGAATGGTGGCCATCTTGATTACACATGAATATCATTGGCGCCAACATAAGTCCCGCCATCTTTGATTCCCACGGCCAGTTTCTATTCCCTTCTGTGAGCCGCTTGAGTTATTTCAGGACTGAGTTGAACATTATGGACCCAGTTTTGTTAAAGAACAATGAAATTAGTTCCATAAAAGGAACACAGTATGCAAATGTATGTAAATAGGGTCAGCCCCTATTTTTACTCAAGCTGTTTTATATTCGTTTTCACAGTTCACCGATCCCTTAACCATTAAGGGTCGTCGGGGCACCACTTCCTGTGGTGAGTCTTGGGCAAGTACAGCGCCCAGGCCGTCTTTTTTGGGGGGTTAAGGTTTGCTCCCCCACATGAAAAAAAATAGAACTGGTTTCCATGGTTGGCTGTAGTAAAGGAAGCCTCCTGATCTTACTCAGATACAGTACCTCCATCATCTGCTCGCTGTTATTTAAAAAAAAAATAAGAGCCTATTAGAAAGAAATGAGAGGAAAAAAATGGATTTATTGTCAGATGACTCAATATTTGATCATGTTAGCTAATGTTCTATGAAATATGTTTGTTTTCTTGTGTTTTTGTTAATGAAACCCTTGCTTTTACAGTAGTTTTAATCAATGTGAACTATAGTCTGTGCACCTTAAATGTGAAAAATTATTTGACTAATGCTGTCATGCGGACCCTGTACCGGTCCGTTGCGGTGAAGAAAGAACTGAGCCGAAAAGCAAAGCTCTCGATTTACCGGTTGATCTACATAGCTGCCCTCACCTATGGGCATGAACTGTGGTTCATGATCGAAAGAACATACCATTATTATCATTGTTACAAAATGGGTTGAACATATTGTTATGACGAAATTGGACGTGGCACTCCAGATTCACATTTTACTGAGAGAATAAAATACAAACAAAAAGATAAAAGTTAATTTACACAGTATTTACACAAGAAAGTGTGAGTATGTAGAGGCAAAAGATATTTACATTAGGTGTTTACATACAGTTTTGGGATCGTATTAGTGCAATATGCGGTAGTGCAAAATAGGCAACATTGTGTTAAGTAAGCATAGGGGGGGCTCTGTACGCATGTTTGATGATACTGTTCACACCGTCCAGTGTTTTTCCCCCCTGGTTGCACAGCCCACGTATTGAATGAATTTGGGAAGGACAGTCCTTAAGCATGCCTGATTGAAGTCGCCGTCGACGATAAAAGCTCCGTCGGGGTGTGCAAGCTGCTGTTTATTGATAGCAGCGAGCCGGAGATTTAACGCAATGCTAACGTTAGCATCCAGTGGAACGTAAGATCTCTAATTCAAGTGGCTGAAATATGTTTTTGCCCCAGGGTGGCTGGGCTCTCCTTTAGAGATAAGGTGAGAAGCTCAGGCATCTGGGAGGAAAACAGTGTAGAACAGCTGCTCGTCCACATTGATAGGAGCCAGTTGAGGTGGTTCGGGCATCTGATAAGGATGCCCCATGGATGCCTCCCTCGGGAGGTGTTTCAGGCATGTCCCACCGGCAGTAGGCCCCGGGGACCTGCCAGGACACGCTGGAAAGACTATCTCTAGGCTGGCCTGGGAACACCTCGGGATGCCGTTGCTGGGGATAGGGAGGTCTGGGCTTCCCTCCTGAGGCTGCTACCCCCGCGACCTGACCCCTGATAAGCGGAAGAAAATGGATGGATGGATGAAAACTATTTTGGAAGGCATACCTTATAATCTGGTGCTCCTTATTGTCTAGAGAATATTGTTTATCTGTGGAAAAACCCTGTATAAGATATAAAAATAAAAGCTTACTAGAAAATAAGTTCTAAAAACAAAACAAAATTGAAGCTAATGTGAGATGAATCAGTTTTTGATCATTTTAATTCATGTTCTATGAAATACAGTAAGTTCATTGGTTTCTGATTTTTTTAATGCAACCCTTGATTTTCCAGTGGTTTTCATTCAATGTGACTTGTAGTCCAATGCGCCTTACATATGAAAAATATTGATAAAATACTGTTTTGGATAGTGCGCCTCTTAGGACAGAAAATACTCCATTTCTTTAAAAAAACAAAACTTTTTAACCTGTACATACCGCAACGTTATTGATGTACAGGCAGACACAGGCAGAAAAGGGGCAGGGCTAGAAAATTTTGCAAATCGGCAAAGTAGCGAAACCAAGATAAACCAAGATACAACGAAGGATTACTGTATTCGATTTGCAGTTTAAAAAAAAAAAAAAAAAAAACTTCTGTTGTTGTTTACTCCAGAGTGACATGAACGAAGAGCGAGTGGCCCACGCGGTGGGCGAGGCTTGTGTGCGACTACACCTTGCAGACGTGCAGGTTTGCCGTGACATCACTGAGCTTTTCCGCGAAGACTTCATCCGAGCGCTGCAGCGCTCGTTGCTGTGGCCCTCGGAAGCGTGCGGCCTCCTGGTGGGGCCCTCTTGCGGAAAATTCGACATCTATTCGCCGTGGAACGTCACTTTGCCCAAGGGTCCCAAACCCCCGGTGACCCCGCTGGCACCACCCAAACCGGGCTCACCCAGGAGCCGGGTGCTTTTTCTCACTGATATCCACTGGGACCAAGTAAGCTATAGTGCCGTGAAAAAGTATTTGGCCACTTATTAAATTCTGTGGGGTTTTATGGTATATTTATCACTGTCCAAGGTTTCAGATCATCAAACCAATTTTAATATCACACAGAGACAACCTGAGGAAATAGAAAATGCTATTTTAAAATGCCAATTTCATTTATTCAGCCAAAAACAAAATATATATATATATATATATATATATATATATATATATATATATATATATTATTTGACGCCAGACCGGTCCCTTCTCACGGTTTCTTCATTTTCCTCATGTTGAGGTTTTTGAGTTTTTCCTTGCCCTCATGTAGGTTTTAGATCAGGGGATGGTGTAATAATAGTCTGTAGTTTGCAACAATCTGTGCAGCCCTTTGAGACTCCTTGTGATTAAGTGCGTCACATAAAAGCATGACTTGACTTGAATTAACAGTGGAGAATTTTTATCAGAGGTATTGTGGAAAACCCAATTCTGCCCTTCGTCATCCAGACACCAGCTGCGGCGGCCCGCAAGCCAATTGAGTTTGAGACCTCTGATCTAGTATATGCTCAAAAATTCAATTTCTTGAAGGTGTGAAGCCGTCAAATCTGGCTTCAAAATGGCACATCATTTGACAAAAAGAACATGATACCAACAGTAAAACATGGTAGTGGCAGTGCGATGGTTTGGGGCTGCTTTGTGCCTCGAGACCAGGACAACTTACTGTGGTTGGAGGACAACTTCCAACCATCAGTTTGTGCCCTCAAACTCAAGTGGTCTTGGCTCATGCAGAAGGACAACGGTCCGAAACACACCAGCATGTCCACCTCTCAAAGGCTCCAATAAAACACAATAAGGGTTTTTCAAGTTAAAGTCCAGATTTAAATCCAATCGAGATGTTGGTGTTTGACCTTAAATGAGCAGATCATGCCAGAAAACCCTCCAATATGGCAGATTTCAAACATTTTTGCACAGAAGAGTGGGCCAAAATTCCTCCTCAGCGTTGTGATAGACTCATTACCAATTATCGTAAACCTTTTGGTTTAAAATTGATTTGATAAACCGAAACCTTTGTGAGTGATAAATATGCAAAAAACAATACTTTTTCACGGCACTGTAGTTCTAACTGAAGATCGTCGGTCTATTTTTGTGTACCAGGAATATGCCGCGGGCAGCTCCGCCGACTGCAAGGAACCTCTTTGTTGCCGCAAAGACTCTGAGACGAGGAAACGTCGGCGCAGGCAGGCGGGCTACTGGGGGACTTACGGCAAATGCGACCTGCCTCTCCGGACGGTGGAGAACCTCCTGCAAAACGTGGCCGGCGCCGGTCCCTGGGACTGGGTCTACTGGACCGGGGACATACCGGCCCACAACGTCTGGTCTCAGACCAGGAAGCAGCAGCTATCGGCGTTGACAGTCATCACCGAGCTCATCCACAAGTGAGACTCCTCACAACCGATCCTTAAAGTCTTTAGTAGGGTTGCAACTATCTACTATTTTTATAGTCCACTAATCATCAAATATTGAAGCGATTAGATCATTTTTTTCCTAAATTATTTGGAAAATGATGATAAACACACGAAAAGTGGGTACAGTGAAAAATACATCTTTTATTGAACGTACTGTACTACAAATTTTTACAAATATTAGATCAAAATCTAAAACCTAAGCAATTAAATACTATATTCAAATCAACTCGACATTGTTATCCCTGTAAACCAAGAACAGGATTATAAGGAGTGCTAAAAGCGTAAAAAAAAAATATGTTGAGCTTGTGAAATACACTACTGTACTATTCAAAAGTTTGAGGCCACCCAGACAATTGTTTTCCAATAAAAGTCACACTTTTTTATCAAAAGAGTTGCAAAATAAAAAGAAAGTATAGATGACGCATTGAGAATGTTAGAAATAGTGATTTTTATTTAAAAAATAATTTAAAAAAACTTTTCTGAGCGACCCCAAACTTTCATACATTAGTGTACATTGAGTGATCATAAACCAAACAGTTTTACCAACTGATGTTTTTAAGTGTTATAACAACTGACGTAAGTTCTTCAGACTGCATGCATTTAATTTCAAATATGTTTGTCAGGCACAGTCTAGCATAATGCTCAAGCTCTCTTTTATAGCCAAATACAAGTGTATAAAATGTACAATGCATGTCATTAAAATCGTATTGGCTTGAATGTTAGTTAAGTCTTACCGAGGCGAGTCAGACTCCTTTTTGTTCAACAGTCCGACGTGCTCTTTGAATGTTCGTGTGTCACTCATTTGCAAGGTCTGTGTTGCAAACTTTGCAAGTAGTTTTTATTTCCCGCCATATCCAGGCTAAAATGCTCAAAAACTTGAGGTTTTTATACGTGTAGTTGATATTGACGCTCTCATTTTACTGTTACTGATCAAGATGGACGTTTTTGAGCATAGGCGGTTTTCAACAGAGATTATATTCATGTGGAGATGCCTCACTCTGTTAGAAAAACGTGTCTGGCGACTGCAGTTGAAAACGAAATTCATTGTCAACTATTTCTATTATCGATTTTTCTCGACTAATTGTTGCAGCCCTAGTCTATAGTAGTCTCTAGGAGTGAATGACGATGATTCCCTCAGACATTTGGGCCCGAACGTCACGGTCTACCCGGCCATCGGCAACCACGAGAGCACGCCGGTCAACAGTTTCCCGCCGCCTTTCATCCACGGCAACAGATCGTCCGCCTGGCTTTACAACACCATGGCGGACGAGTGGGCAAAATGGCTGCCGGCCCCGGCACTCAAGACTCTCAGGTGGGCCATCCTTCGATTAACTTTAACTCTTTAACGCAGTGTGTCTTCGATTAATGCGCGTCTTACCAGTAATTCATACGGCATTGACATAGTTCTGAAGTTCTGTTGAAACCGAAGAGTGGAAGTTCTCAATTCAAAGCTTTAACTCCTCAATTAAAGATTTGACTCCTACATTTCTGGTGTTTAAATTCTCAATTCTCAAAAGTTTTAACTGAGGAATGGAAGTTTTAAAATTGAGGAATGGAAGCTTTAGAATTAAAGCGTTAATCCTTTGATTTCAGAGTTAATGCTGTATTTAAAGAGTTAAGCTTTAAAATAAGGCGTTAAAGCTTTGAAGTGAGGAGTTGTAGCGTTAAATCGAAGAGTTCTAGCTTTAATTGAGAAGTTTTAAAACGGAAATTGTAGCTTTCATTGAGGAGTAGAAGCTTAAAATCAAGGATTTGAAGTTTCAAAATTGAGGAGTTAAAGCTTTAATTGATTATCTAAATATTTAATTGACAGATCAAAGCAGGGTGGTCAAACTCATTTTAACTCGGGGGGGCCACACGATTGAACAAACATTCTCTCGGGGGCTGGACTAGTGGATTGAGGAGAAAGAGCAAAAGAGAGAAAGAAATGAGAGAAAGAGGGAGAGAAAAAGAGTGTGTGGCACAAGAAAAGAGAGAAATGGAGAAAGACTGAGTGAGTGAGAGAGAGAGAGAGGAAAGAAGAGAGGGAGGGAAAGTGAGGAACAAAGAGAAAAATAGAAATAGTGAGAGAGGAGGAAAAAGAGAAAAAGAAATCCATAGAGAAATTGAAAGAGAGAAAGAGAACGAGAAAGTAAGAGAGAGAGAAAGAGACAAAGAAGAACAAAGAAAGAGACAGAGATAGTGTGAGAGAAAAAGGGAGAGAAATACAACTACAGCGTCTTTGTGAGAGTCACCTGGCTATGGCAACATCAAGTGGACATATTTCAACATTCAGCTCGTTTTTCTCCTGCGCTTCCCTCTGCATAGTCTCGTGGGCCGGATTCAATCCCTTAACGGGCCTGATCTGGCCCGCGGGCTGCCGGTTTGACACCCCTGGGTTAAAACTTTGAGAAGTTAAAGCTTTGAATCGAAGACTTGTCACTTTAACTGAAGTGTAGTAGCTTTAGAGTTGTAGCTTGCAATCAAGGTATTGAAACTGAAATTGAAAAGTTAATGCTTTAAAATTGAGGAGTTAAATCTTCAAATGAAAGAGTTGTAGCTTTAAATGAGGAGTAGAAGCTTCAAATTAATTAATTGATGCATTCTTTGAGTGGTTGATTCTTTGAGAAGTTAAAGCTTTAAGATTGATGAGTTCAAACTTTAAATCAAAGAATAGTAGCATTAATTAAGGAGCTGAATCTTGGAATAGAGGGGCCAATTCTTCAAAATCTGTAGTGAAAGCTGTCTCAGTCTCGTTAACGCTTTAACTCTAATGACTCTTTGAGTCAAGTTTTAAGTTAATTGGTGTATTTGTATTGCA
This sequence comes from Urocampus carinirostris, assembly GCF_059441175.1. Classification (NCBI taxonomy): domain Eukaryota; kingdom Metazoa; phylum Chordata; class Actinopteri; order Syngnathiformes; family Syngnathidae; genus Urocampus; species Urocampus carinirostris. The sequence continues at coordinate 16,215,232 of NC_142365.1, forward strand.
GATATGGAGGATTTTACACAGCTTTAGTGCAGCCGGGCCTTCGTCTGGTGTCCCTCAACATGAACTTCTGCGCTCGGGAGAACTTCTGGCTGATGGTCAACTCCAGCGATCCGGCCAATCAGCTGCAGTGGCTGGTTCACATTCTCCAGGACAGCGAGGACAAGGGCGAGAAGGTCCTTGGGAAATCGGTCAATCGCCTTCTGTGGAGCTTGAAGTCATTAAGTGTTTCTTTCTGTGATTGGCCAGGTTCACATCATCGGGCATATTCCACCTGGTTTGTGTTTGAGCAGCTGGAGCTGGAACTACTATCACATTATCAACAGGTACCGAGTGCAGTTACAGTAGTGCCCCCGGGGTACAGCATGAATCTGTTCAAAGGTTGCAAAGTGAAATTGCTGTAAAGCGGGGATAGAAACCTATGCTAATTGGCTCCAAACGCAAGATGAAAATATGGAAATAACAAAATACAGTAGTATATAGCAAGTTCTAACCATGCAATTATGCATGTATGTTGTAAATAACATTAGAAAAATACACGAAAAAGAAAAATTACCTAAGCTGGTACAGTGGAGTATCAGGCAGATGCAGAGGATTGTCATGCGCTTAGATTTCCTCGCTTTAATAGCCTCCTTGTTTTTATGTTTATCCCAATAGTTGGCTGGTCACAACAATGCATCTTCGCAAGCATAATAAATCTTTGTTACCATGGTTATCGTGTGTTTGCTTTTCCCTTTAGCATCACTGCAAGTCTTGGGACTTGGTGCTAAAACAATTCAAGCTTAATACATAAATCATGTGGATAATGGCTCTGACAGTGGTTTGCTGTAGTCCTAAAGCCTTGGAAATAGCTTCTTGACTTGTGGCTTTCTCGGACCGATAGATTTCAATCTTTTTATTTATTTTTTTAATTTCTTTCATAAATGGAATCAACAATTAATTATTAATGCGATGTTAAAATGTATTTAATGTGTTGACCCCTTAGTGATTTACAAAAAACACAGAATTAAGGAAGGTGGCAAATACTTTTTCACTGCACTGTATAAAAAGGCGGTGCTAATAACCGTGTTGTTCCTTAGATACGAAAGCACCATTACGGGCCAGTTTTTCGGGCACACGCACTTGGATGAGTTCCAGATGTTTTACGACCAGGAGACTTTGACACGCCCGCTGGGTGTGGCCTTCCTTTCTCCCAGCGTCACCACCTACGTTGATTTAAACCCAGGTGAGTTTGTGATCGAGCGCTTGTCATTTTTTTTTTTTTACAACGGACGTCAGAAACCTGTGGTTGTCGAGCCGCATGTGGCTCTTTCGCGCCACCTTAGTGGCTCCTCGTAGCTTTTTCAAAGATGCAACAGAGAGGGCTTCACTGTAAATTCCGGACTAAAAGTTGAATTTATTCCACATTTTAAACACTGCGTGTTACAATATGATACGACTTATTATATTTAGTGAGGCGAATGTTTGGGTGTGTGTTGCCGGCGACCTTGGACCTGCACTGGGCCCTACCCGTGGAACTCCACAGTTGCGGTGCCCATTGGGGCCCGACTTCCATGCCCCGTCCGGCAGCATGTCCTCAGCAGGGCGCCTGCCAGCTGATTTAGAACTGGTGCGGACCAGGGGAATCCAAGTGTATTTTTAAAACAAAGCATTGCGAGAGCTGCAGGCGGAGGTTGATGTGATATCTGCCAAGTGCTCTGAATATCAAAACAAAAAAATTCAATGAAATTTAAATAAGTGTGGGAGAAGGTGACTAATTATTGAGTATATTCTTCTTATTAGGCCGACAACTGTGACCTCGTACTAAACTGTTATCAGTTCGATAATTGTCAGCTCAATAATTATTTTTGCCCTCCTTAATTTTAAAAGGAATGTCAAATTTAAAATAATAAAAACAACAACTACTAATTGCCAAAAGGGAACAATAAAACATTTGCATTAAACAACCTAAAAACAGCTGAACAATACAATAATATTACACATAAACATGAGTCCAAACTTGCCCAAGGGAGGAGGCGAAAGCTGAGGGTTTAAGTGCCCAACCTTGGTTACGTTTATTTTTCCTTGCTTTGAAGACATATTCAAAACAAAAACAAGAAAAAAGAACCTTAACCCACAAAGGGAAATTACAAAAGAAGGGAAATACATTTCAAACGTATAAAAGTATTGCTAGTGACTTGTATATACATTTTTCTTCTAATGGCATGCATTCAATAGTCCCTTTGTCAATAATGGGTCAGGGTTGGTTGGTTGGATCCCTTAACCACTAGGGTGGTAGGGGCACCATTTCTTGTTGTGTGTCTTGGGCAAATACAGCCTGGTGGCGGCCAGCCCTCTCCAGACCAACAAATGTTTCCACTCGGTCAGGGTTACCAGTAATTGTTTGTGTATACAGACTCTGCTTTACTTACAAACGAGGTAGGTTTCGGACGATCGCTCGGAAGTTGCTTCAGTGCTATATTTTGTATGTTTAAGGTTTATATACTGCAAGTAGGTTTAAAGCTTGTAGAAGTAACCTGTATTGTTTTGTACTAAAAAATAAGCATTTCATAAAATGATATCCTCTATAAAGATGATTAAAGTTAAGTTCAACTTACTTTTGGGAGATAAGCTTCAAGAGGTCCTCTTCCGTCGTAGAAAATGTCTGAAAAAAAAGCGATCCAACCATTTTCTCAACCGCATCAAGCTTTCTTATTCCACTTTCATTTCAAAAGAAACAGCTCGCTTCTTCTTTACACTTTACACCAACCATATTGAATGGATGCACGAGATATTAAACAATAAAAATGTCAAAGTTCTGGAGATACAGTATAGAATGTTAACACATGAACTAGGAAGAGGAAGCCGGATATCTTCTTCGGGGTGGAACACAATGCTATGTTAGCCTTCTATAAAAATGACTAAACTGGATGCAGCACATCCTGTGGAGAATGATGTCAAGTCAAGTCAAGTCATTTTTATTTGTATAGCCCTAAATCACGAAGAGTCTCAAAGGGCTTCACAGATTGTTACACTATATTACACAAACTATTTTCAACCGACAAGAGGAGTAGGTTATTCGTATGCAATGGAGTAGAAGTGAGTTTTAAGTTTAGATTTAAACATTTCCACTGAGGTTGCAGATCGAATCTCAGGGGGAAGAGCATTCCACAGCACCGGTGCCCGAATGGAGAACGCTCTCGAACCAGCCGAGGACTTCTTTGCTCTCGGGATCATCAGAAGACCAGCACTCTCAGATCGTAGGCTTCGGACCGGGACATAGTGGCAGATCAGATCTGAAAGATAAGAGGGAGCAAGTCCATGTATGATTTTGTACAATACTAAGAGAACTTTGAAGTCACATCTTTGGCTAACTGGGAGCCAATGCAGGTTAGCCATAATCGGTGTTATGTGATCGTACTTTTTTGTCCTAGTTAAAAGCCTCGCTGCGGCATTTTGTGACTACTCTATTGCAGGATACCACTTTAAATTAGCATCATAACAATATGGATGATTCTCCTCCAGGTTACCGTGTCTATTACCTGGACGGGAACTACCAAGGAAGCTCCCGTCTGGTCCTGGACCACGAGACCTTCATCCTCAACCTAACAGAAGCCAATCACAAATCAGAACACCCAAAATGGACTCTGCTCTATCGCGCCACCGAAGCTTACGGGCTCGCCAGCCTTTTCCCGTCGGACCTAGACGGACTTTTGAAAAGCTTCATCAGGAACGAAGCCCTTTTCCAGAAATTCTGGTTCCTCCGACACAAGGGCCACGTTTCGGAACCGTGTAAGGAGATGTGTAAGACGGCCATGGTTTGCTTTCTGCAGAGCGGAAGATCCGATTTGCTGCAGCGCTGTGACTCGGTCAATAGCGTAAAATTCAGAAAAACCCTCTGTTAGAATCGGAGAGGCGCGTCGTTACCAGGTTCTTTACGGGAATATCAGTCACATTTTTTAAAAATGATTGTTTCCTCGCTTTAATTATTCAAATGTCTTCCGTTTACTTGAAATCCAAATTTGGTCACAATCAACCAAAAACCCACTGTCTGCACTTTAATGTTAGCAAAGCGTAGCAAATTTCAATACGTTGATGTCGTTTTTGACATCATATCCAGTATTTTCGTTTTCATCGACATATAGTTTACTGATTGTATGAATTGTGAATAAAAATAAAATCATGTTTGCAAAATAAAGTGGCATCACAACTGTAGTGTCAACCACCCAAGGACTGCTTTTCTTCCCTTAACCCTTGGATGCATGACATATCCATGAGTGGGGTCAAAAATCTTAGGATTTTTAATGCTAATGGAATCATGTCCTAAACATGTTTTATGAAAAATAAGCCTATCTGGAGTATGACACTATTACAACTTAGTTTTTTCTTAAAAATAATGAAGAATAACAACCCATGCATCCACCTATGCATCCTAGTGTCTAAAACGCCTACAGATGTATTTATTTTTTTACTCACTGTTTTTGCCATTTAAACAAAAAAAACTATCGACTCAGCTACTATTTTAGTCCACGGCTGCTTTATTTTGAAGTGTCTTCATGCATAAATAAACTGCTCCAAGAATCGTATTAGATTTTTCTTTGTTAAAGTTTTCCACTTATGGTGTAAAAAACACTTCATTTTAGTGTCAAAAGGTGGGCCTAACATTTCCTGGGCAACACAATTCTTTGCATTTCACAATGTTATTGTATGACACTCGTCTGTGTCGTAGCCGCTAGCTTTTGCTAATCGTTCTTTTCTCCGATCCAGCTTTTGAGTTAGAATTAGAATTGTCATTATTGTCATTGATATTAACATTGTGAAACATTGTATGCAAAGAGATTAGACATAGCACTCCAGGGTAAAACATGTTATAAATACCTATCGCTAGCTAGCCGCCTTCAACTTTAGCATTGCACCTTTGAAATGAAATGAAATGATCTGCATTTATATAGCGCTTTTTAAGTCAATGACTTCCCAAAGCGCTTTACAATGTGCTCCACATTTCCCAATAGCGGCCTTGTATTGCAGCCATGTAAGACGTTAACCTGCTTATTGGGGGTATTAGGGGTTCAGTGTCTTACCCAAGGACACTTCGACATGTAACACGGACGAGCCGGGATTCGAACTGGGATCCCTTGATCCCAAGACGAGCGCTCTACCTCCTGAGCTACTGCACATTAGTTTTGGAGCACTCGTAAGTATCACATTATTGAGAAGCATTTTATGCTTTTGTTTTATTCCATTAGCTTCAGTAAAAGTAATGAAACGGGATGTATTATTTTGCAACATCTAGTGGTGAACAAATCCATAATTTATTTTAAAAGTGCTGAAACAATTTCAATTAGTGACAATGAAAAAGTTTTGTCATACTGATGTATTACTAATGAATACCTTACAATATAATCGAGGCCATACGTTTCATTCTCAGCCAATTTTCTTCCCCTTAATTACAATTACCATTAAGTTTTTGTAGTGTTCCTGTAGTATTTTTGTAATATTACTGTTTTATTTTGTCGTATTTTGAATTATTTCTGATTTTTTTTTTTTAAATTATTTCCATAGTATATTTTTTTGCAGTATTTTAATAGTATAAGTTTTGTAGTATATGCTGAAGCTGCTATTGGTGTGTGAGTGTGTATGTGAATGGGTAAGTGTAAAGCACATTGTGGAGCGCTTTGAGAAGTCTACAGTGACTTGAAAAGTGATATATAAATGCAAACCATCAACCCTCAAAGCATGTATACGTTGGAATAGGGAAGAAATATTTTCACGTATGGCATTGAATAACAGTTGAGTGGATGTAGTTTTACACTTAAACCTACTCACCACACTATACAAACTACACTGCTCTGTAGTGGTTGGAGAGAGTATTTAGTTTGCATTTATTTAAAAAAAAAAATCATAACTTTTAAACAAAATGACCAAAAGACTTTTTTTTTTCTTTACATACTCAGATATTTATGGCGGCTTGTATGTTTGAGATGCCTGAATTAAACATCTCATCTCATTAGCTGCACCGCTTATCCTCAGTAGGGTCGCGGGGATGCTGGAGCCCATCCCAGCAAGCAGTGGGCAAGGGACACCCTGAACTGGTTGCCAGCCAATTGCAGGGCACACAGGGACAGACAACTATCACACCTAGGGATAATTTGGACCGGCCAATTCACCTGAAATGCATGTCTTTGAAATGTGGGAGGAAACCGGAGTGCCCGGAGGAAACCCACGCAAGCACGGGGAGAACATACAAACTCCGCACAGTAAGCCCGGTAGCTGGATTTGAACCCACACAGGAGGTTCCCAAGACCTTAGAACTGTGCCGGACACGCGCTAACCACTGTGCCGCCGTGCTGCTGAATTAAACATTATTTCGGAAAATGAGCAAAAACACGTGTTATCACATAGACATCATTTATGGACTAAAAACGTGTAATATATTGGAGAAACAGCCACTTACCGCACACAGCTGATCTACAGTCCTGGCACTTTTTTTATCCCCAAGGTTTCGGATTGGCCAGATTAAGTCATCCAAAGGGTCGGATCGGGCCCGCGGGCTGTATATTGACACGCCTGGACTACACATTCAGCACCATGGATGGAGACAGATTGGACATGCAAACATCAAGTCAACTATAGTGCGAGTCTTGTGTTTACAACAAGATCCCCAGGAGTAACCGGGAGTAACACCATTTAACTCGGAAGTAGTCTCATCTCATTAGCCGTACCGCTTATCCTCATTAGGGTCGCGGGGGGCTGGAGCCCATCCCAGCCATCTTCGGGCAGTGGGCAGGGGACACCCTGAACTGGTTGCCAGCCAATCGCAAGGCACACGGGGACAGACAACTCATTCGCTCATTCACACCTAGGGACAATTTGGACTGGCCAATTCACCTGAAATGCATGTTTTTGGAATGTGGGAGGAAACCGGAGTGCCCGGAGGAAACCCACGCAAGCACGGGGAGAACATACAAACTCCGCACAGAAAGTCTGGAGCTGGATTTGAACCCACGACAGGTTCCCATGACATGAACTGTGCCGCACAAGCGCTAACCACTGCGCCGCCGTGCTGCCATACTCGGAAGTAGTATTATTTATAATATATCTTTACTCAAAACCCTAGTGTGCAATATTTGACCATTAGATGGCACTGTTGGCAAATACGAACAAAAACTAGTGTCAAGAGCACAGCGTAGCAGAATGATGCCAGGTAATCATCTTGGTAGGGATTCCTCTATGTAAAAGAAATACAAATTCCTAAATCTGATCTTTATAAAAAAAATTACATTGGTATGATGGTTCATGTATTTTTTGCCTGGTATTTAACTTTTTTGTACTACTAGGAGGCACTAAATAGTACACACTGTCCCTTTAAAGCACAAGTAAACACAGATTATTTTTGTAATGCACTTGATGAACTTACAACTATTTTAGCCTTGTACTACATTTCGACCACATTGTTTATTAGGAAAAAAGCCACTAAACCAGGGGTGTCAAACTAATTTTAACTAGGGGGCCACACGATAGAACAAACGTTCTCTCAGGGGCCGGACTAGTAGATTAGAGAGAAAGAAAAAAAGGAGAGATAAAAGGACCATAATAGAAATCCAAAGAGAAATACAATTAGATAAAAATGGTGAGGCTGAAAGAAATAAAAATAGAAATAGTGAGAGGGTGAAAGAGAGAAAGAAATCCAAAGAAAAAGAGATAATAGAAATAGTGAGAGGGGGAAAGAGAGAAAAAGAAATCCAAAGAGAGATAAAAATAGAAATAGTGAGAGAGGGGGAAAGAGAAAGAAATCCAAATAGAAAGAGATAAAAAATAGAAATAGTAAGAGAGGGGGTAAGAGAGAAAAAGAAATCCAAATAGAAAGAGATAAAGATAGAAATAGTAAGAGAGAAAAATAAATCCTCAGAGAAATAGAAAGAGAGAAGAGGAAAAAGAGAGAAGGGGAAAGCAAGAGAGTAAAAGAAGGTACAAAGATACAAAGAGAAAGAGACAGAGAGAGTGAAAGAGAGAGAGTGAGAGAAAAGGGGAGGGAGCGAGAGTGAAAGCAAAACAAGTACAGCGTTTGTGAGAGGCATCTGGCTTTGGCAACATCAAGTGGACATATTTTAACCTGCAGCTCATTTTTCTCTTGCACTTCTCTGAGCGTTGTCTCGCGGGCCGCCTGTTTGACACTCCTGCACTAAACGAACTTTGCAAGCGGGCAACACAGAATTTCAAGAAATGAAACTATCAACCCCGGAAATGTTTTGTCACTCGAAAACACAAATTTTGCATAGTTTTTAGTTTTTCCTATCTACAGAATTTTTACACCAGTGAAATAATTTTCCCTGTATTAACTTGCCCTTTCAAAATAATTTATGCAGACATTTCATATTTAAATATTACACATTTGTCCAATATGAGGAGCCTTCAATTTTGATATTTTTTTGGTTAATGTTTTTCTCCGTTTTTTCACCGACTTTAATAATAGATACAACCCAATGATCTAGGGTTGCATAAATTGTAAAAACTCCTTCACCGTATTTTCCAGACTAAGGGCCGCTTTCATAAAATACCGTACTCTTTAGCAAAGTATTTTTCCATATTATTAGAGTTACATTGGACTATGTGGCGCATTAATTTATTTATATTTTGTTTTAGGACGACGTACACTTCAAAATGGTAAAGAAATTAATGAAAAGGTAGATACACAGTGAAGAAAATAAGTATTAGAACACCCTGCTAGTTTGCCATTTCTCCCACTTAGAAATCATGGAGGGGTCTGTAATTTTCATTGTCTGTGCATGTCTACTGTGAGAGAGATAAACTAAAAAGAAAAATCCAGAAATCACAATGCATGATTTTTTAACAATTTATTTTTTGTGATACAGCTGCAAATAAGTATTTGAACACCTGTGTATCATTTAGAATTCGGACCCTGAAATACCTGAAAGTCCGCGCATTTGAAATCCACCCGCATTCCATGTGTCATCCTGAATCAGATGCACCTGTTTGAGGTCGTTAGCTGCATAAAGACACATGTCCACCCCATACAATCAGTAAGACTTAAAAATGGCGAAGACCAAAGAGCTGTCCAAAGACACCAGAGACAAAATTGTACACCTCCACAAGGCTGGAAAGGGGCTATGGAGCAATTACCAAGCAGCTTGGTGAAAAAAGGTCCACTGTTGGAACAATCATTAGAAAATAGAAGAAGCTAAACATGACGGTCAATCTCAATCGGAGTGGAGCCCTATGCAAGATATCACCTCGTGGGGTCTCAATGATTCGAAGAAAGGTGAGGAATCAGCCCAGAACAACATGACAGGAGTTGGTCAATGACCTGAAAAGCGCTGGGACCACCTTTTCCAAGGTTACTGTAAATAATACACTCAGACGTCATGATTTGAAATCATGCATGGCACGAAAGGTTCCCCTGCTTAAACCAGCAAATGTCAAGGCCCGTCTTAAGTTTGCATATGACCATTTGGATGATACAGAGGAGTCATGGGAGAAAGTTTTGTGGTCAGATGAGAACAAAATAGAACTTTTTGGTCATAATTCCACTAAGCGTGTTAGGAGAAAGAATGAAGAGTACAGTCCGAAGAACACCATCCCTACTGTGAAGCATGGGGTGGTAGCATCATGTTTTGTGAAAGTTTTTCTGCACATGGGACTGGACGAGTGCACTGCATTAAAGAGAGGATGACTGGGGCCGTGTATTGTGAGATTTTGGGGAACAACCTCCTTCCCTCAGTCAAGAGTATTCAAGATAGGTCGTGGCTGGGTCTTCCAACACGACAACGACCTGGAGCACGCAGCCAGGAAAACCAAGGAGTGGTTCCGTAAGAAGATATCAAGGTTCTAGTGATACAAAAATTACTAACTCCTGTTTCATAACAAATAAAATGCTAAATGTTTCCCATATGTAGCAGCATTTAAATATAATTGTAATGAATTTTAAATGTTATTTACCATATTTTAGCTTTATAAGGCACACTGTAATTCAAATTAGTCTAAGAGCTAGGCTTGCATCCAAAAATGTGTAAAAATAACATTTTATAGAAAAAAAGATTACAAAAAAATACAGTAAAGGCACATTTTATACCTTATAGCCCAGACAATATTGTAAACAAAACTAGAAATGTATGACTAACACTTAAATGATGCTACATCTAAATGAAAACATTATGCTTGTGTTTGGCGTTTTCATGTATTTTTACTTGATATTAGCATCCTCAAAATTGCACAAATCTCATGTCTTCATTTTCTTTGTCCTCTGCTCATTTGAGGAAAATTGCAGTTTTGTCGATCTCACTAGAGAACAATTATTCGAAAAAAAGTACTAAACGTCAGAAAATAACACGGTGACGCCGAAGTCTTCCTTGTACAGGTCCCATGTTTTAGGTTTGTGGGGGTTGTCCAGTTCTTCTCGGGGTAAAAAAAGCCTGCAAACACATAGCGCTCATGTCAGACACCAAAACCAATCGGAAATAACATTTCTGGTATTTGTACTTGTTATCTGCTACGAAGGAGGTATTGAACCAGAAGTAGAAGGGAACATCTTCATATCCTTTAGGAATGCCCTGAGGAAGACATAATACGATTAGACGACAATATGATTAAACTTAAAGTGATGTTGAGTAATAATTCACCACTAGAGGTCGTGCGAGAGAAGCTACTAAAAAGACCAGGAATTGAAGGAAAAACAGTTTTTAATACGTCGGGGCGGGACCCAAATCATAATACTCAGCGACGTGTGTGGCTGAAGAAGGAAACTGAAAAAAAGTGGAAGAATGGTGGGACTCGATGTTCCCCTTGCTAAAGCGACTCACAAAAATACCAGCATCTGTAAAAGAGCCATGGCCTACTAATGGCTAACACAAGTGGCTCGAGAAGGAAACAGTGGGAACAAAAAATAGAAGGATGCCTTAATCAAGGATTAGAGACCATCACATGCAGGGCTCAGATGAGAAAGGTGAGTGACACGGAGGGACAAAGTAGGAGAAGCGAACAATAACGGCAACCCATAACCCGCAGCAGAGTGGCTGACATGAGTGACTAGAAGAGGAAACAGTGGAAAGAAAAATGTCTGAATAGAGACTGATGTTCACTAGGATGGGCGGCTGTGGAAGGACTTAGCAAACCTAAGTTACATGGTGTACCTAACAATAAGGATAGCTGCAAGCGACACGCCGTGGCCTGCAGCCAAGTAAATGACAAGAGTGGCTAGAGAAGGAAACAGTGGTAACAAAAGTGGATAATGCCTTAATCAAGGACTAAAGACCATCACAAGCAGGGCTCAGATGTGGAAGGTGAGTGACACAGAAGGACGAAGCTGGATCACCAAACAAAAACAACGAGCCATAATCTGAAGCTGAGTGGCTAACATGAGTGGCTAGAGAAGGAAGCAGTGGCAAGGAAAAAATATGTCTGAATAGACTATGTGATGTTTACTAGGATGAGCGGCTGTGGAAGAACTTAGCAAATTTAGGTATACATAGCGTAGCTAACAATAAGAACAGCTGCTACCGACGAGCCATGGCTTGCAGCCAAGTGGCTAACATGAGTGGCTAGAGAAGGAAACACTGGAAATAAAAATTGAAAGGACTCTGACGTTCGCTAGCATAAGTGGCTGTAGCAGGACTTTATTTACACAGCATAGCTAACAATAAGGATAGCTGCTAGTGATAAGCCATTGTCTGTGACCAAGTGGCTATCATGAGTGGCAAAAGAAGGAAACAGTGGAAAGGCACTCACAGCGGAGGACTCAAACATGACCTTGACATCTCCTTGGACTTGCGGTCCATTTTGAAGGCTGATGATCGCCGCGTTGCCGCCCACGTCGGGAAACAACTAAAAAGCCGGCATTAGCCAATCAGCAGGGCCGTTTTCAATTAACCCCGCCTCCGAGGGACAGGCGGCCACTCACGGTGCAGTTCTCCTGGGTGGCGCACACGCACTGAAAAACAACTTCTTTCCTCAGCAAGATCTTCACTTTCAGGTCGCTGCCATTACCTCTGCCCACACCTAAAAAGGAGGAAAAGTACAGTGGTGTGCACAAATGCACATCAGGTGGTGCTGAAGCACGTGCCCAATACCCTTTTTTAATATTCCTTTGGCTTTTTTAAACTATTTTCAGTAACATTTTCCCAGCCTTCAGCTAAAGGAATCAAAGACAAAGTTATTTATTAATAAAGGCACACTGTGTAATATTTGACCACTAAAAGCTGTATTGTGTATTGCAACCGAAAACGAGTGCTAAAAGGCACATGGAAGAATACAAACTATGGAAACTCCAAGTGAATAAAATGCTTTATTTTTCTTCTAATTGTTTTGCCCCGCCTTTTGTGAAGGAAATTAAAAAAAAAAAAAAACAATGAAAGGGAAAAGGAGAAGAAGAAAAAGCGGGAAAAAAGTATGGTGAGAAGGAAAAAAACGAATAAAAAAGAAGGGAAATCAAGAAAAGGAAAAAGGGGGGAAAAATGAGGATTTAAAAACAAGAGAAAAAAGGAAGGGGTATAAAAGAATGAAGGAAAAAAAGTGAAACAAGAAAATAAAAGACAAAGAAAATGAAAGGGGAAAACAGAAATGGAAAGTGAAGAAAAAGGGAAAACGGAAATACAACAAAAAAATATATTGAAAAAAGAGAAAGGAAAAATAATGTGAAAAAAGAGGAATATAAAGAAAAACAAGAAAACTGAGAAAACACATTGAAAAAATTAAATGGACCAATTAGTGTTAAATTGTTTTAGGAAAATTCACTCTTTACAGGGGAAATTTGCGTTACGAGCACGATCCCGGAACAAATTAAACTTGTATGTAGAGGTACCACTGTCATTTAAAACAATACAAAAAGTTCTGTTTATTGTACAACAGGAGATTGTTTTTTTTTAATAATTTATTTTTCTTTGTGATACCTGCTATGGAGTGTATGCGAATGCTCTTGATCTTGAGGCTTTTGGGAGGAGGAAGCTGACGGTTAAATTTGCTCTTCATGATTTCGTAGTAGCCCACGTATCTGCTCTGTAGTACAAAAACAAACCAGAAAAAAAAAAAACTGTAAATCCGGACAACAGAAAGCATCTGCATGCTAAAATTCAAGAACAAAACTCAATTTTGCCTTTTTTTAACTGCATCATTGTCTCGGAGTTGTTTACGTCACGTGATTTCACAACGTGCCATCATTCAAGATTCCGAAAATGAGCACATATTTACTACTGCATCGAAACAATATGTAATGTGAACCCTCGATATTTCTAGCGCCGGTGCAACCAAACTGTGGAGAATAATGCCAAATTGCAACACAGATGTAGAAGTGATGCTTTTTGTGGTCATTAGTGGTTGCCAGAGTACCAGACCGAATTGAATTCGCTTGTCATCGTTCCTCGAGGATTACAGGAAACTTCTACAGTATTAAACTTCCACTGCTTTGCAATTTGAATGCTTAAATTGAGGACAAACATTCACCTCATTTCGATTTTAGTCTTGTCGCGTTTGATGATTGACTTGAATTTAAATACATTTAGTATTTTTATTAATCAATATGATTTTTTCAAACAAAACAAGCCTTGTTAATAAATTAAAGTCTATTTTTTTTGTTTTTTTATCAAGAGACTGATAGTTATTTTATACAGTGGACCCTTTCTCTTCTCTTTTGGTAATCTGAATCCGGTAAATGCAGAAATCATTGAACTATTTTTTTCTAAATACTAGATAAAAACCCTACATCAGGGTTTGCGCAGCTTTTTCATATCCAAGGTGTTTTAAAGCTAATTCAGTTTTTCCAGTACCGTTAAAAGAAAAAATCGGGGTTGGATCATGTCGTGTGCAGAGACATATTTGATTTCTAGTTTTGTGTGTACATTTATCGAGACATGAATTTTACAACTTGAGTAAATCACAAATATATATTTTTGAGACAAATCTCTCACTATAACGGTGTTGGGTAAATATGACTAATTTGTAGCATACATTTTCAGTTGCAGGAAGTTCTTCCCATTATAATTTACCACTAACAAATGGTACCTTCATTTTTTGCATGCCCCATAATAAATGTCTGTAATTGATACGTAATCCTTGCAGTAAGACACATTCCATAGTGTTCTGTTTAGGTGTAGCATGCACCTGTGCCACAAGGGGGCGACGACGCTTCATAGGACAATGCCGTGCAAAGAATGCCTGCTGCCGGTAATCACGAAGTGCGAAAAAAATCAAACGGAAAAGCGAAACCACCAGAGAGCAGTGTCGGCGTCATTTTTAAGCAGACTTGTTGGGATACATGGCAACAAGGCATTTCACCCCAAATTTAAGCACTTTTCAATCCTTAAAAAACACATCAAAAATCAAGCATTTAAGGATTCCAAGCACCTCTACAAACCTTGATAATCTTAGCAAAAACATTTTTGTTGTCATTAGTGGTTGCCAGAGTACCGGACTGAATTGAATTCGCTTGTCATCGTTCCTCGTGGATTACAGGAAACTTCTACGATATTAAACTTCCACTGCTTTGCAATTTGAATGCTTAAATTGAGGACTTGGGTGGGTGAAACAGTTGAAACTGTCATTTCTCCTCTAGAAGGGCGTCACAAACATTATGTATTCAAAACGCATGCGTCACAGAAAAGAGCAGCTCGCCGTTTTCCCTGGTGACACTGTAGAGCAAAATAGCCTAGCACAAAATGACTTCCAAGTAACGCAGAACTTTGGAATGAATGGAACGACTGCGTCCCTTTTTGGACAGTTCCCGAACGTACCAATTCAACATGTACCATAATGAAACCTGATAACATGAAGTTTTTAATGTAATTAAAATATCCAAGGCAACGTTTTGATAAAATCATGTTCTCACCGTACGTTATCATGTCGATTAGAGGGACATTCGCAAGTACAGAACATTACGCAAGTTACTCACTTCTTTGGCTTTCTAACAAGTTCAGCAACTTCAATGACCCGATACTGTGAGTTTCAGATATCTAAGACCACACCCATAGAGGCATAATGTGATCAAGCGTCCCTGGTCCATGTAAAAAGAGGAACTGATCAATAGTTCGCTCTCTTTTCTACTGCCCTGCATACAGAGCGCTTGATGCGGGCCTGCACTGTGGCCCTGAGCTCACTAGTGGGCCACACGTTGCTACCAACCGGAGCACGAGACCAAATCTCTCCGCAACAACAAGTAAGAGGACAGTGACAGGTTCAACACCATGTTTGCTGGTTCTTTGGAATTAGCGTTTTTTTATCTTTACAAGGGAATCCCCTCCAAATCAACGAGCATTATAGCAGAAAACTTTCTTTTTGTGCTAGTAACTTTCAGCAGTCGAAAAGTCCCATAATCTCCATCAACACCCCCCCCCCCTTTTTTTTTATTATCATTGATTGTGTTAATAAATTGCGTGTGCTATTTCAATCGGCCTGGTTCCTTTATTCCATTTTCTTAGGATTAGTACCGTAAATTCCAGACTATAAGCCGCTACTTTTTTCCCAAATGTTCAGCCCTGCGGCTTATTCAGTGAAGCGGCCAATTTATGAAATTTTTCTAACGGTAAGATTTAGACAGGTGGAATAAGTGCGCCCAGGTAGACTGCATCCTCACAGTTTACGTTCGAATTGAACGTATGACAAAGGTTCTTTCCTATAATGAGGAAGACGCCCTTGATGGCGACAGTTATAAGAAGAAAAATGAGGACGGTTTGCCGTGAATTTTGCAATTGCGGTACGGCTTTTGTTAACGGCGACGCTACATGCGTAACGAGCGTGTTAGGAGTAGTGTGGTGGTACCTTTCACAGGCACGGTTTGGGATGAAAGTTATTATTAAAACTTTGAAAACTCTCTCGGTGTACCGTCTTTCTTTGTAAATATGTGTAACCATGTATAATATGTATTTGCAAATGTATATTTTTGTAATGTATTTATTTTAGAGACTTATATGTTTTCTACCGTCGATTCAAAAAAGAAGGGGCGGAGCAAACGCGGGCTGACGGGAAGTGGGGTGAAGCCGAGTTACCGGTATATCCATTTGTTGTTGCAGCGGACAATAGTGGATATTTATTTTTCCCACCCTTAACTTTGGAAATATACATTTTTTTCATTGAATTACTTTTAACGGGACCCGGACTTTAAAGGTCTGCATTGAATTGTAACTACCGGTATCATATTCCGTTCATGTTGCCGACTGCAGTGATTGCATTGTGTACTATATCTGTAGTCACGATCTCGGCACATAAAGTCAGATCCAGGACAAACTTGTGACTGTGTTACATATTTCAATGTGGGCTCATGCGGCCTATAAAGAGGTGTGGCTTGTGTAAGGACAAAACTAGTAAAGCCCGCAAAATGTGGTGCGTGCGGCTTATAATCAGGTGCGCTCCATAGTCCGGATTTTACGGCAATTCATTTCAGAACTCAAAGAACTCCAGTAATTACATCATTTAATTTCATCAATGCAGGAAATTCTAGCATCCTTAAGAGGAAAAAAAGATAAATGGTGGAGCACCAGCAACACCGAAAGACAAATTTGTTTCCTGATTGCAGTAAAGAATAATTTGTTTCAACCTTAAAGATTTTCAAAATTAAAGCTAGAATAATCCCCCAAAGCCACCATGAAAATAAAAACGAGTTTCACTGTATCTAAAATGGCAGAGTTTAAAATGTAGGGTAAAGGTAGCCTCTTTTAGTCTGGAATGTAGGATAAATCACTCAATCAACAACGCCGCGGAGGCATTTGTCAACCTGAGAGGGCGTCTCCACCCCTTGGAACTTGGAGCTCTGACTTTTGTCCGTCCTCCTTTCACCGAAGTATGCCAAGCTGTCCTACTGGGATAGAAAAAAAAATCCAGAATCAGATATTTGGTAACCCGAAAGGATCGAAAACATTTCTCACCTGAGCGCTTTTAAACTGCTCGCTGTCAATGAGCCACGAGCACACCAGTGTACCTGTACGACCTGAGACGGGGAAAAAGTCAAATATAAGAAATACTAGAAAAGAAAAGAAGTCTTCCTGTTTTTTTTCTTTGTTTTTGAATTATATTTATTCATTTTTATTTATTTCAAAACAAGTTTTCGCTTTCTCTTAGTGTTTATTAAATAATAATAATAATAATAATAATTTCCTTGTATTGTCATTCTGTGTAACAATGTACACAGAACGAAATGTCGATTGCACCTGACCCGTTGTAGCGAGCCGATGCAGCCGCAGCCAACAGAGGGCGCCGCCGACCACTTTTTAAGTCTTAGGAATGACTCGGCCGGGGCGCGAACCACCGACCTCCCAGTCTCAAAGCGGGCGCCTTACCATCTAGGCTACTGAGCTGGTATAACAATAGAACATCATTTTTTAAAAGAATACAATATAATAACCTCCGTTTTTTTTACTACTTTTTAAAAGAAAAGTCTATCAATAAAATAGAAAAAAAAAACTAAAATTACATTTGCCTGATTTTTTTCTGTAGTTTTTAATATTTACTTTTCAAATAAGATAAAAAAATAATTTTCTCTTGAATTTGATTTCATAAAATCATTTTAGGTTAAAAAAATATATATATTTTTTTAAATAAAATAAACACCCTTGCAAGGTAAAAATATAATAAAGAAATAAGAATAAATCACCCGTGCTTGCTTTCTTTTTATCCATTTAATATTCAAAATAATTAAACAATTTTCATAAAATAACAATTAAAATCACCTCGGTGTGCTTTTTAAAGTTTAATTTATTTACTTTTCAAAAACTATAAAAAGAATTAACAACACAAACTTAAAAAATATATACATCTGGCTTTTTTGTATATTTCCTTTTAAATCTTTTTAAATATATATATATTCATTGTTCCTAAAAAATGAATAAAACATAAAATTAAACATTGAAGAAAAAAAAAATTAACATTTGCTTGGTTTTGTGTTTCAAATTTCTTTCCAGAAACTGTTTAAATTTTACAAAAGAAGACCACTCCTGCTTCCTTTCCCTTTGTGTTTTTCCCCCCAAAATAATTATAAAAAAAACCCTCTGCTTGATTAATTCTGTTTATTACTTTTTAAAAGTATTAAAAAATATTAAAATACATTAAAACGTTCTTCTCAAATAGCAAAAAATTTAAAAATAAAATTACCTTTGCTCGCTTGTTCCACTTTTTTTTGTTAAATCGAAACAATATATCACCTCTACTCCTTTCAATTTGTATTTACTCATTTTTCAAAATAAAACATCAAAATCAAAAATAGAAAAATCTCCGCTTGCCTTATTTCACCATTTACTTTTCAAGATAAAATAGTAAGTGTCAAATAACACCTTTTAAAAAATATTTGAGCTACATTTTTTCAATATTTATCATTTTCTATTTACTTTAAGTCACTAATTTGTACACAAATTATGTATAATATCCACAAAATAAAATAAAACAAGGAATTCTGTTTACTGTAAAATTAAAACATTTACAAATCAAATCCCTTTTACAGGCTTTTCCCCCCCTTTCTCATTTTTTGTCAAATTAAAAAAAAAAAAAAAAAGAACACCTCTGGCTGCTTTTTTCCACTTAGATTTCATTTTGAAAATAATCAGAAAAACAAGAATTAAAAACAAGAAATCCCCATTGTTCGTTTACTTCTCTTGTAGCATCATTGCAATCCCCATCTGAATTTTTTTTTCAATATTAATAGAAAAAATAATATCAGAACAATATTTCTAAAGAAAAAAGAAATACCTTAGTTTACTTAAAATAGGAACATATATTTTTTCACCTTTGCCTCCCATGCAGTGGATAACGACGACGTTCTGGGGATCGGCGGCCATCCACTCCCTCACGCTCGCTGTAAATTTCAGCATGTCCCTGAATGTCACACACATCCCAAAAATCCAGTTCACGAGCAATCCCAGGAGCTACCACTAAAGACCACCCAGGAATCCAGACATAATCGGTTTCCAGTTTGCAAACTACTACAGGAAAAAATACAGAATACAAATTTGAACAGTAATCTTTTTGTCTGTATGCGCATTTAAAGTTAGCCACTTGAATTTTATGTGTACCGTGTTTACGTATTAACAGTCTCTCGATCTCATACCTGTCCACCTGGGTTGGGTAGGTTTACTTTAACTGGATTACTTTCAATTACTTTTGGATTACTCCAATACCAAATATGCTAATAAAAGACAAAAACTAAATATGAATACAATTATGACTCACAACACGTGGTAAGCTTTCTCTCCTGGCTTTGACTCTGATCTCCGGCAAAATTAACATAAAATGCGACGGAAACAAAATGAAAATAAATCCAAACAGCTTGCCAACATCATTTTTGCCGTTCCATGTATTCCGTTACTCCCCAAGCCTGCACAAAATTTAGTCATTTTATTCATATTTAGTTTATTTTTTATTAGCATATTAGGTATTGGAATAATCCAAAAGTAATTGAAAGTAATCAAGTTAAAGTAACCCTACCCAACCCTGCTGTCCACCTCAGCTAATTGCTCTCCTTATTCTATCTATCTACTCTGGTCATATTCCTCGAGAGGGGTGACCGACAGCAAGACAATCTCATACACAAAAACAAAGAAGATAAAAAAGGAAAAAAAAGTAGCAAAAACACACAAAAATGTGACCATGGCCAACTCAAATGCCCAAACACCCAAACAAGTTAAGCACCTCGGCACCCAAGTCTGACATGCTTTCGTCCCTCCGGATGAACCGGGACACAAGAAAGCGGCCATGTCACTCGGTTCAGGGTGACACGACACATCTTACAAAAAGTTTCAGATCATTAATTTCAATTTTAATATCACACAGAGACAACCCCAAAAAATAAAAAAACGCAGTTTTGAAATATTGATTCCATTCTTTTAAGCACAAAAAATATCAATACCTATCTGTCCCTAAGTGAAAAAGTACCTCAACCTGATACCGAGTTGGGCCAAATTTGGCAGTGATAACAGAAATCAAACGTCACACCGCAGCATCTCAATTAGATTTAAATCTGGACATTGACTTGGCTACTCCATAACCTTCATTTTGTTCTCTATGACCTGCTGCCTTCCCGCAGACGTACAGGTCACACAAAACAAAAACAGACTCAGAGACAGTTTCTTCCCCAGAGCCATCACCACCCTTAACAAACGCCACATAAAAGCTGAAACTCTTTGCAAACACACTACCTCATACAAATTGTATTCATGCCCATGCTCACTTTGCACAATGTTGCCTATTTTGCACTACCGCATATTGCACTAATACACCCTACATGCCCACACTTTGTGTAAATTATCCTCTATCTTTTTAGTTTTATTTTATCCTCACTGTAAAATGTGAAACTGGAGTGCCACGTCCAATTTTGTTGTCACAATATGTTCAACCCATTTTGTAACAATGATAATAAAGGTATATTCTATTCTATTCTTTAGCCATTTAGAGGTGGATTTGGATCATTGTGTATGTATATTATACATACACAGTGTTCATTTTACCTGTGAGAAGTGATGGGTCCCAGGGACTCGCATGCTCAGAAATCTATGGGTCCTAACAGAGATCTATGGGTCCCCAAAATTTTGTGTTATCGCGGTTGAAATTGTAAATTGGCGACAAATATATAATATAAATCTATATATTCATTCCGTTTGAATCCTCACAGTTTATTGGTAATACAAATCAGTTATCACTTCAAGATTTTTCAGTTCACAACAATATTGTACATTTTACAAAATATAATTGCCGAAATAATTATATTTATCTATATTTTCATTCAGTTTTAATTATCACAGTTTATTGGTAATACAAAGCAGTTATCACTTCAAATTTTTCAGTCCATATATTCTTCGTGGTTTGCCGTCCCGCCATAGTTGTAATGCCTTCTCAAAGTCTAATCTTATCTTATTTTGGTTCATCTTTGTCTTAGGGCTGGAACTTTTAATTTCCCACAGTGTTTAAACACAACATGAGACAGTCAAGAATCAGCAAGCTTAGCATTTCAAAATAAACGCGGGAAGAGTTTTGATCAAGCTAGTTGCTTTGATTGAATGCTAATGTTAGCAAAAAAAATGTTTTAATACACTGGCAGTTCCACTCTAATGTCTGTTGCTATTGTATGGATACTCACTCTAACGATGGGACGTTGTGGTCATCGATGAAGACCCGTTCGACACTGTAGTGGAAAAACTTGGGGTCGTAGCTTTTCTCGCCTGAATAAAAACAAAAAGTCTTGTTTCCTAAAGGCCCACACAGATAAGGCACCTAGAGTGCCTTGCAAAAGAATGCCATCTGCCCCGGCAGTCCACAGCGGCCGGGCACGGCGGAACTAACGTTATGAGTTGTAATACAAGATGGTTGTCAACATTATGTACAAATGCCACATTGGGTTATTGACTACAGGCTCTAGGGGGAGTGGCCTAATGTGGCATTCAGATGACTTTTTGTACCCTGATATATAAAAAAAAATGACAGTAGATCTGCGTGTTTTTAAGTACTTAAAACATTTATGTCACCCATATATATATATATATATATAAAATTTCAGATTTTTCCACAAATGCGTGATAGAATGTTCAAGGCCAAGACGAGACCTCAATCCTAACACCTATATATTGTTAGTTTTAAACCAATCCATTGTAGATTTTGCTTTGTGTTTAGGGTTGTTGTCTCTTTGGAAGATGAACCTGCACCCCAATTTCAGGTCTCTTGCAAATTACATCAGATTTTCTGCCAGAATCGCTCTGTATTTTGCTCCATCTCCCCATCAACTCTAACCATCTTCAGTCCCTGCTGATGAAAAGCAACCCCAGCACGTGATGCTGGCACCACCATGTTTGACAGTGGGAATGGAGTTTACAGGGAGATGTGCAGTGTCTCTCTTGCGTTAAACGTAAGGCTTTGCATTCAGCCCAAAAAGTTACATTTTGGTCTTATCTGACCAGAGCACCATGTTCCACATGTTATTTATGTCACCCATGTGGCTTCTTGCAAATGCCAATAGGACTTTTAATGGTATTATTTCAAAAAGGGCCTTCTTGCAAGGCACTGTATAGCAAGCAGGGCTGCTACGATTAGTCGATGTTGTCGACAAAAACTGATAATAGAGGTAGTGGAGTTGAGGCGGACTTACTGCAAAGGTTGTAAACTCTGTAGTGTCCTTGATGTTTTGTGTCAAGGAAGCGAGCCACCTCCTACAAGAAGTCATAAGAGTGGTTGACAGCTGCGTAACATCTCAAGAAGGTCCGAAAAAAAAAGGGCGTTTTACCTCGATGGGGTTCCTGTAAAACGACTGCTTCCCAGAAGAAGGGAAAGACATGGCGATCACACGATCTGGACGAGAAGACGTTGAGATTCCTTGGGGATTAAAATCAGAACTTTGCCGGGTCTACCTGTCACGTAGGTGAGGTCCAAGTCGAAGCTGTCCTTCTGGTAGCGACGTTTGTTCTCCGACACCTGCACGCAAAAGTTGCAGTACACACAAGGTGCGACAAACCACTTTTTTAATAGTCGACTTTTTACAGACTACTGAAACTATTTGTCGAATAATTGGATAATTATTATTTTTACAGACGCTCCCCTACGTACGACCATTCGACTTAGAATAAACTGTAGATACAATCATTTTTTTTCGGGATGTCGAAAAATATCCGGACATTGCTCCAAGTTAGATTTTGTATTGTGTGCACCTCTTTCAGAGTACAGGACAGCACTGTAGTGCTTCTTTCCGCCGGCGTGAGGTGGCGCTGTGAGCTGTCACTCAGCATCCACACCGAAGAAGAAATCCGGCTTCTACTTCGTAGTTTGTGTGTGAAGGATTTTGTACATTTGACTATAAAGGATTTTAGATGATTGAATACAAGTTGCATTTATTGAGTTTAATGCTGTAGTTATTTACTGACTGTGCCTTTATTCAATGAGCAGTAAAAGTTAAGGGCAGGCATGAGCGGTGGAAGATGTCGTTTACCGAACGGGACGTATTGCTGATAAGAATCAGCACATCCAGATGGAGGACGGCAGGCGTTGTTTTGAGAACAAGGCTCTGATGATGTAGAAACGCTCGGAGTTGTTTTGAGTGTTCCAGACATTGCGGCGCTCTTCTCAGAGATGGTGAAGCCCAGGGGGCTTTATTGGCGCGCCCATGGGAGGAGTCGGCGCGCCATTGTGCGGGGAGAAGATAGCCAATAAGAAGAGAGCTAAAGGACTTCAGAAGAGGGCTTCCCAGAGACTCCAATGGCACTGATTCGGCCGTTTTCGATGGAGTACACTTAGTTAAATTGTTATTGAAATTAAATCTGCCCCCGTGTGGAAATGTCAGCTTTCCTGTTCATCTTTTCCGTCAAGATATGAGCGCGCATAAATTGTTGGGTGAATGTAGGCTGTGTTAGTTATCTGACTCCATTAACCTTATTCGAACAATTTGGTAAACGGTACATTATGATATTTCATTCCCAACATGTGTTAATATTCTACACTGTATCTCCAGAATTTGATATTTTTATTTTTTAATATCTCGTGCATCCGTTCAATTTGGTTGGTGTAAAGTGGCAAGCCATTTCATTTAAAACGAAACTGGAATAAGAAAGCTTGATGCGGTTGAGAAAATGGTTGGATTGCTTTTTTTCGGCCATTTTCCTCCACAGAGGGGGAAGTCGCCTAATTCTTGAAGCAGACATTATATTCATTGTAGTGAAAAACCTGTCTGTTGACAATGGTCATTGTTGATCAATTCTATGATTGATTTTTGATGATGCTGATTGATTGTTGCAGCCCTAGCATAGAACTACTTTTGTTTTCTTACCATCCTCCTCGTGACTTTCTCCAGTTCCTTTTTTTGAGCTGCCAGCCTGAAGAGCCGCACCAAGATGATGATTCTCAGGAAACGCAGAAAGGAAACCACCCTAGGATGGAAGGAAGTGATAAAAAAAAAAACAAAAAAAAACAATGGAGATGTGAGAAAACATTGATATTTCATGTGATTGCACACAGTAAAAGGAGTGATTACAGAAAATAATACAATTTATTATTATCGATACCATTAGCAGAAATTTCAGTTAAAATTTTACTCTTGTACTTTAAAAAAAAAACTTTTAGATTGAATCAAATTTATTATTAATAACTACTGTATATCAATTTTAAAGAGAAAAGCTTTTAATCACTTGGTGCCGTTTATATTTTTCGGAATTGATAATGAATTTAAATCGATGAAAAATATTTATGGCAATGTAATCCTAAAATAAATTTAGCGGAATGACTTACAGGTCAAACGATATAGTCTGTTTTAGGTAAATACCACTTTCAAAATAAAACAAAATATACATTTAAAGCACAAAATATGAACAATTGAGACTTCGCTTAAAGAGAACAGTTTGAAAAACCTATGAAGTGAAAATAACTATGAAATTCCCCAATAAACACATCTAAATTATTTAGAGAATGAGTTCTTTAGGACATTATAAGTTGTTTAATTTCCTAATTAAAAATGGAGAAATAGGTCCTATAAATCTTACTTTGTTAAATAGGTCTTTCATAACAAGTGATTAAGAACATAGAAATACAAAAAGTTCTCGTAAAGAATTAAGTATAAGTAGGCCATTTGCTTGTAGAATAAATGCAGGTTTACATCTGAACCAACTCACCACTCAATTCAAATGGAAGCTACATATACAGATATGCTTGCCTTAATTGTTGCACTGCTTTGAAAATAAATAAATAATAAAAGTTGAGTTTTAGCAGTGAATGGGCAAGAAGTTTAGATTCAACTACCAGGCTGTGCCTACTGAAGCTGAAAACATACTGCAAAGTTTTGTCTTTAACATGAAACCAACATGTTCGTCAGCTCTTTCACAACTTTAATACCCTCTAGTGGCAAAAAGGAGCATTTGGTTTGTATTCATTTTATTTTTTAAATTGTAACTTGAAAAAAATGAGCTAAAGAAATTCACGACGGGCCAGATTGAATCATCCTGTGGGCCGAATGTGGTCCGCGAGACGTATGTTTGACACGCCCACCTTAAGATTTCAAAAATGTTAGCACCTGGGAATGAGGCTGGCTCCGGACAGGTCGGTGAAGGTGTAGCTCATGGTGACCACCAACGTGACCACCACCACGCAAGCGTCCACAATGTTTAACTTGGAGCTGAAGTAAACTTTGAATCTGAAAAATTTTAAAAAGTATCTTTCTGTTGACATTTATTTTTTCATTTCAGACATTTTGCAACAAACACCGCAGAATGCACTTTCTGTGGTTCTCCTCATCCCCGACCTCTCTTCCTGCCTACTTTCGAGCAACACTACAACTCATAAAAACTTTATGTGTGTGCACATCTCCGATGACCACTCCTGGTCTGCAAACACCAGAGCGGTGGTAGGGAAGGCCCAGCAGCGACTCCATTTCCTGAGAGTGCTCAGGAAAAAACATCTGAAACAGCAGCTGCTGGTGTCCTTTTACAAAGCCACAGTGGGGAGCATTCTAACATACTGCATTACGCTGTGGCATGCTGGGTGCACGGTAGCAGACAGAAAAACACTTCAGAGGGTCATCAACACAGCCCAGAGAATCGTTGGTTGCTCTCTGCCCAGTCTGGAGGACATTGCCTGCTCTCGCTACCTCAGCAGAGCAGAAAACATCATTGAGGACTTTTTTCACCCCGGCCACCACCTCTTTGACCTGCTGCCTTCCGGCAGACGCTAAGTCTATGCTTACTTTGCACAATGGTGCCTATTTTGCACTACCGCATATTGCACTAATACGATGCCCACACTGTCTTGTGCAAATACTGTGTAAATCATAACCTTTATCTTCTTTGTTTTCTTTTATCCTCACTGTGAAATGTGAAACTGGAGTGCCACATCCAATTTCGTTGTCACAATATGTTCAACCCATTTTGTAACAATGACAATAAAGGTATATTCTATTCTATTCTAAAAAAATCCTTCACGTATGAAAAAAAATGTTGAAGTTGTGTTATACAGCTTAGGTTCCTACAGAGGGCGTTGCAAGACAAGGTAAAACACAGAGGCGGGCGTAAGAGGTGGTTTGGGGAAGACTAGGAAGTATAAACAAGCGTGAAGCGCAAATTTTGCGGAATTAGTAAAATTAAAATCAATCCAACTTGTGTTTTATAGGGGGGGGTGTTAACATTTACTTTTTCATTCAGGCATGTTTATAAGGGTCTGCCTTCCACCTGTCCCCTTTTCTAGCTTACCTTCAAGAAACAATAGAGTCAATAAAAACAGGGACAAATATTTCACATGTAGAAGCATGATAAAACAAATGTTATGTTTTGGAACTTGGGTTCCTAAAGAGGGCGCTGGAATAATATAAATAAAAGGTTAGATAGAGGCAGGATTGGGAGGGGGTTGCATTGAAGGAAGAATAAATAAGAGTGTTCCGCAGAAATTGTCAAAGGAATTTATTATTTATTTTTCAAGTTTTGGTAGGATCTCTAAACCACTAGGGTTGTAGGGGCACCATTTCCTGTGGTGTGTCTTGGGCAAGTACAGCCTGGTAGCGCCCATTCCTCTCCAGGCCAACATAGGTTTCCACCCGGTCTACACGACAATAATTCCTAACCAATTCCAGTGTTACCGTTTCGAGGTGAGTAAAATTCAGTGATATTAAGTCAGGGGAGGCGGCTGAGGCTGTGCCTCACCGGTCATCATAAAAAAAAAAAAAAAAAAAAAAAAAAAAAAAAAAATCAAATGTAATAAACGGTTACATAAATTTATCATAAAACTTCACAAATTTGGGATTTCTTTTTAGAAATAAATCCTGAATTTTCAAGATTTTATGAATATTATTGATACGATTAGTAATTAAGGCATTAGTGTGCTAAGCAGATGCAGAGTGAGGCACCCAATTCTCTTGCCTCATGGGTGAGGGCGACAGTGAGACCAAGGATTGTGATTTGGCGCACACCTCAGCCTCAAACAATAGAATGTTAGTATTATCAAGCTAACAGCAAGTGAAGCTATCTAGTCATTTTCTTTCTTGTTGCGTTGACTTTATTCCCTCACAATGCAAGTGAAGAGAAGACAATAAAACATTGTTTTCTATGCTGCAGTTTATATCATGCTTTTTCGCTCAGCCAATCAAATAATAAGATGTATCTTCATTAATGACACAACCAGCACGGTAAGCAGGAAGTACGCTCCCAATTACTGATGGAGTCATTGTTGTGGCAAATACACTTGCAAATGTAGAATGGATTTGCATACATGTAGAAATTTAGAAAGACTTGCTTACGTTTGTGGGAAACGGTCGGGTAGACATCCTTGAAGATACTCTTGGCAGACATTAAGTTTCCTTGAAGATAGCGTGCAAGGGACGGGACGCTCTGTACTTGATACGTGATACAGGACCGCCTTTTGGGGTGTACTCAATCGAAGCCTAATCGTCACTACCAGCTTTAAATACATTGTCATGTTCCTAGCTCTGTGAGATCTTTATTGACGCATCAATAAAGTGACATCTCCCTCCATAACGAAGCGGGCTCCTGTCTATTTCTTTTATCCACTTATGAGAAGACTTTCTCTCGATTATCGGACCTCCAATTTCTACAACATTTGGCGCCGCAACGTGGACTGGCACTAATTAAGTAAAAAAGAAAAGGGAAAAGACTTCTCAGTGGAACGGTCTCGAATGAGCGGTTGAGGTAAGGAAGATTTTTTTTTTTCTCTCCTTACTTCGGTTTGCTTGTGGAGATTCGTGGGAGGACGGGAGCCTGTGACGTCGGAGCTAAATTATGAAAATGCGTGCACGTGGAATTTTCCGTCTATAATCAGGCCCAAGGTCGGACGGATGAGATATGTAAACTGAGTTGAGATTTATTTTTTTTGTTTTGTCCCGGGAGTTCGGTGCTCAAAGAATCCTGTTTGTTTTGGGACGTAGGCTGCTTGAAAAAGGAAAAAAGGCTAATTTTACCTGGATAAAATGGTGCAGCGGCGTCGGTATTTGTATATTTATGATTGTCTTGAGATCTGTGTAAAGCTGTGATAAGACGTCGTCATTTGCTAAAGTGACAGTTCGAGAGTAGACGATCTATGTATGGTTAATACGGGGCATGTTTTATGTGTTTCCCTAGTAGATTGATGGTTTGGGAGGGAAATGTAACCTTGCACTTAAGAAAAAGTGTGGTGCATGGAACCTCGCCATTTTCTACAATCTAAAAGGTTATACCGGCGTTAGAAAAAAGAGCAGTAATCAGATGTTGTATTATTATTCAGATATATTCGCATAGAAACAAGCGATACACAGCGATACACAGAATGTGTGAGAATTGCTGACATGTTTTCAGTCTGGGAGATGTCTCATTCGGGAATGTTGGTGTGTGTGCCAGCTGGCGTTAATTGTGCGTGTGTCTCTCTGTATGTGGATGTGTGTTCTGTTCGGTTCGGTTTCTCCCCCGGCCGCCTGAGTGAGTGTGCGCGGGTGATTTATACTTAACTGTTTTTTGTTTTTTTGTGTTGTTTGGCGTTGGGAGGGGAGTTAAGGACGCATGGATGAATGATGGAGTGACTGCTTCTTGCTTTTTGTGGGTTATCCTGCCCCCAACCCACCCCCGTCTTTCCCCCGTCTTTCGCTCTGTGTGAGTTGAGCTCAACCGTGTGTATTCCCGCCCCACCCCCGTCTTTCCCCCGTCTTTCGCTCCTTTACTGTATGGAAAAAAAAAAAAAAGTGGAGGGATTACTTAATTCGTCAAGTGCTCCGTTTGCGTGTGGCCTTTTGATTTGTGAGATCTTGTTCCGATAAACGTGATAAGTATAGTTTGGGTAAATTGAGGAAACAATTTGGCAAGCATTTTCAAAAGACAATGAGGGGCAGATTACTCGATCTTGAGGAAGACCATGAAAAATTTAAGAATTTAATTGCTAAGGTGATGTCTTCATGGTCATTTAACCTAGATGAAACATCCGAGTTTGTAAACATGACCGATTTAACAGGATTCAGAAGTCAGACGGACTGTTGAGAAGGGCTGAAGATGGCAAAAAACAAACAAAGACGTTCACTCATCCGTTGTCTGCGCCGCTTGTCTACAGCAGGGTCGTGGGGACACTGGAGCACATCCAGGCTGTCCTCAAACAGTGAGCAGGTGGCAATCTGAACTGATTGCAGCCAGTTTCGAGGAGAAAGAGGTAGACAACTGGGGGCCAAGGTCAGTGTGGCACTGATAAAGCTCATGGTCACATTCCAGCGGCGGATTACGAGTGGAACGTCACGATGGACTGAGCCAGACGGCCAAGGCCGTCGACGAGGCGGTGATAACGAACAACACGAGTCTGCATTGAATCACGCTAGAATCTTGTTGATTGACGTAGTGTTTACAAATCTGAGGAATATTGATACGTTTGGATTGTGAATTATTTTATTTTTAACACAGAAATACTGCTAAAATTGTATTTTGAATCTGCTTTCCAGGAAAACGGTGATGTGTCTCCAGATGCAGGAGCATCAGGAGGATTATTAAGGAGAATAGGTAACAGGGGAATACCTTTGACTTTATATCAGATACAGGCCACGGTAGACGGAGAGAATAATAATAATAGGAGTAATAGGAATAATAGGAGCAGTGCCATTAAAAGATCTAGGTGCGGGAACAGTAATTAGGTTTTTGATTAGAGAAGTTATTCCGCGATTTGGCATACCGTCAGAAATAAGCTCGGATAACATTTGTTCAAAAGGTCGTGAAGGGCATCTTACAAAAACTACACATTAAACAACGGTTCGGTGAGATTTATCAACAAAGTCAAGGGATGGTGGAAAAGAGTAAATGGAATATTAAAATCAAAGATAAACAAGATCTTTGTGAGTACTAGGCTCGACTGAGGGGATGCGCTACAGTTAGCGCTGATGAGTTATCGCATGCAAACTCATTGGATCACGCATTTAACACTGCATGAAATGCTAACAGGCAGACCAGCGCCGCATCTGGGAGGTCCCTATAAGGGGCCGCCACTTGAGCAACTACAAAACACTACAAACTGAACTAAGAGACAGTATGAGAAAATTGACGGCTGTCATCTACTGGCTGGTTAAGAGACAAGAGTCCAGGGTCGAACAACCATTTGAAAAGACGTCCCAGGGGATCTCGTCTACATCAAGGTTTCGACGAAAGAGGAACCATCCGAGGCGTGAGGGACCGTACACCGTCGTGAGGGCAACGCTGGCCGCAGTCCAGGTCGAGGGCAGCTCAAAAGGGTACCATCTGAACCACTGTACCACGGCTCACGCTGCCACCGTCAACGAGACCAAGCAAGATCAACAGGGCAGTAACGTTAAAATTAGGAAAACAAAATGTGGATGACAAAGCTGTGTGTGATAATAAATTGTCTGATATGATTGTTACTAGGAGCAGAGCTCGAGAAATCGCAGCGGCGAATGGAAATTGCGGGTCCGGAAGTGCAACCGGAGATCCAAAGAGCGACGCTGCAGTTGCAGACCATGACGCATCCTAGAGACAGCGGCCCGGTTAAGTGTGACACTACTGTATAACATGCCAAAACGGTTGAGGATTTGGGAAGTACAAGTACATTTTACCTCATGAAGGGCTCACTGGCCCTGAGGTATGGAAGCTCGAAAGTACCAAAATCAAAAATATTACAGGAAAAAAGAAAAAATGTGAGATATGACGAAAATGTGTAAAAAATAATTCTTAGAATATGGTTTCATAAGGAACATGCACTCGAAATCTTTTTAAAGGGACAGTGTGTATACATTGACCCCAAGATGTCTTTGCACTGTGGAGTGCAACCGAAGTAAAAGTGCTGAACAGGATAAGTAAGGAGAGTCACAGTGCCTAAAGAAGCACTATTTTCTTCTAATTATTACTCTAGTTTACAGTCACGTAGTCACACCAGCGGTCCCTGTTTTGGATGTAAATTGCTAAAAATACTTTATAAGAAAGCTAATTAAACGATTTAGGTTCACTATCAAGACATTTCTAATAAAAACTCGCAGGAAAAAACCTTAACCGAGAACGAACGTTTTATCCAGAAGCTGTAGCAAAGAAACTCAAACGTTTTGATTGGGTGAGTGTTAGGAACTATAAACAGGACATGCGCACTTTTACTAAAAGTAAATACGTAAGTATCTTCAGTTGTAGGAATTTTTGACATTTTCACAAAATAACTTGGCTTGCATCAGGTTTTGAATCAATAATTTGAGACAAAATGACAGACAAAATGAGCCTCAGCACTCATAAGTGACGGCGGGAGGGAGTCGAATTTTAAGTCGCTCGACACTCAAAACGTCACACAGTGAAAATTAAAATCGCTGAATGAAAGTACCGTAAAAATACTACGACAGTAATACGGTAATAGAGAAATGCCCCTAGAGCAAGGGTGTCAAAGTCATTTGAACTCGGGGGCCACACAATAGAACAATCGTTCTGTCGGGGGCCTGACTGGTAGATTCTAGAGAAAGAAAAAGAGAGAGAAATAAAAGAGAAAGAGGGAAGGAAAAGGAAAGGAGAGAAAAGAAAGCGTGAAGGGTAGGAAGAAAGAGAAAAGAGAGAAAAGGAAAAAATGAAGGTAGAGCAAAAGAAGTTTAAAAGAGAGAGAGAGAGAGAAAGAGACAAAATAACAAAGAAAGAGAAAAAGAGAGACACAGAGAGTGAAAGAGACAGAGACAGAGTGGGAGAAAAGGGGTGGAAAAGAGAGAGAGAAAGCGAAAGAAATACAGAACAGTGTCTTTGTTCAAGGCACCTGGGTTTCATAATTCAACCTGCAGCCTCTTTGACACCTGTGCCCTAGAGGTATACTAAACAATATCACAAAACTAACGATTCAATATAGTACTTTAAAACGAAGACATAGTACACTACATCAATTAAAAATAAATAAAAATAAATAACTACAGAACTAAATACCAAGTTAAGTGCAAGAAGGGCATTTATGAGCTGGCTCTCTTCAATAAATTGAGAAAAAAGCAGTTTTGTCCAATGAAAAAGACTGACTTAACCAATTACCAACAGCAATGACGTAATCTCGAAGCGACGAGATCTCATTAGCTAAGATCGGCGTGCAGAAGAATAAAAACTCATACAGCAAAACCAAAGTAACGATGATGTAATGCGTTGAATCTTTGTTAAAGAGGAATTAAATGATAATGACAATTTAAAGGAAAAGTTTGCGTCCCCAGCATGAATGATGCATCTGGGACACAGGTACATGGTGAAATGAGAACACTGAGTGTATACAAGATAATTATACAGAATGGTTTAAAAAGAAAGAATGTTTAAATAACAAAACTAGTCATCTCTCGTTGAATATGCGAATGGCAAAAGGGTAAGAATTTTTAAGACGTGTAGTTATGCTCCTAATAAAGCAGGGGCGAGTAAAACAAAGGAGACGACTGGAAACCGTCCATAATTTCAGTGTCCATCTTTTCGTTGGTTATAAATGGACAAATTCAAAAGAGGCGTAATACATAAAAAGATTGTTTCCTTAGTTTTTCTCATATTCAATAATAGATTACTAGTGGTATGAATGATTTCGAATCATCAGAAATTGAAAGAAGTTTGAAAATGACGACATATTATCACAGGGAAGAAAATTCGAGACTAGAAATCATTAATAACGTAGCTGAAGCTATTTCAGTCACTGAATGAAATATTTCTTTTAAAAAGAAAAGAAAAAGAAAAACAAAGGGAACTAAGACAATTGCGTAAAAACGAAGATTGTTGCGCGGAATAAAAGATTAAGATAGTAATATAAAATAAATACGAGTCGACAAGATAATTCATAAGTGGCAAGTAGGTATTGCTTTATATCGAATCAACAATAAGAGATTGTGATTACAGAGGGATGAAAAGACAATTAGAAATTTTTGACATTGAGTTCGAGTTGGCAGTTTTTTTAGGACAATTGGTTCCACACTGAATTTTTTAGAATGAGTGTTACGTTCGACAAATGATTAATAAATGTGAAACAATAGCTGACTTATGGTTTGGTTAAGTTAAAGTGAAACAATGTCTATGGAAAAGAGCATTTTTGTTATAGAAGACAATGAGAATAAGATTGATCAATCCTGGAAAGGATTAAAGGAATTAAAAATAACGGATTAGTGGATTTCGAGACGATTTTGGTGATTTAAAAATATAACTGCATGGGAAATGAATGGAAATTAATTAAACTAAGATAATGTCTACTAGTACTTAAATTTAGAGAAAAATTTAGAAATTGAATAAACTGGCTAATTTACTAAAACATCTCAGTACGTAAGCACGATGAGACTTAACGAGACTCTAAGTGCCCCTGAATTACACAAAAAAGTTAACCTAGTATATTGTTTTGCTTTAATTCCGAAAGAAAAGGAAAAAGAAACACTAAGACAAACATACAACATAAGTTATTTAAATAATAATAATTTGCTGAAAATTGGGTATGAAAAACTTGAGACAAAAGTGTGAAAAACAACACATTAGGTAGTGTTTTTGGAGTTCCCCAGGGTCTTGAAAAGTACTATATAAATCCAGACCATTTATGATGGAATGGAATATACCTTTACGGACATAGTTACAAAACGGGTTCACATATTGTAACTGACAATTAAATTTGGCATGACACTCCATCTTCAGAGTTAGGTAAAGGTTCGGAAAAGATAAGGTTATAGTTATAATTAATACAATATTTACACAAGAATGTGCATTTAAAATGTTACATACAGTTGAGGTTTGTGTAAATATGCATTTGGTGAAAAATAGTCATTGTAGTGCAAAAAAGTTGTCAGCATTGTGCAAAACATATAACAGTATTTTTATAGATAAGCTATAAAAATAAAAGGAAATTAAAAGGATCAATATCTAATTGAAGGCAAATAAACATAGACATAACATGTTGTTTTGCTTTAGAATAAGAAGATACGTACCACGCAATACATAAAATTTTATTATAGAAAAAGATGCTGAGCACAGGGGTGAACGAATTAATCAGATAGATAGATAGATAGATACTTTACTCATCCCCTGAGGGAAATTCACATTACCAGCAGCATCCCTGAGCTGAGAACAATACAATAATAAAGCCAAAAGAATACAATATACAAATACCCAGTGTGACGTGCAAATGCCCACTTTAGCATGTTATATAGAGTAACTAAATAGTGCTACACAGAATACATATTGCAGTAAGATTCGGTAATGTCCAATGTAGGTGGTGTTGTTTAATGTACGTATTTTTGCGAGATGAAACCCATATCCATAGGATAGAAAGTAATCCAAGTGTTGCAAGGCACTGATAAAGTAAGCAAAAATAAATAAACAAATAAATAAATCACAAAAGTAGCGAAAATAACACGGGAGCTGCTGGAGTGGCTGCCATTCGTGACGGCGCCGGAAGTAACATTATCAAATACATTTTTCCACAATTGGGTCAGAATTAAACCTCTAGGGTTTAATCCAGCCATTCATGTGCAGTAAACCAAAGGAGAACAAGAAATGGGATGGTAAAGTATTACAATAATGTAAATCCTACTACAGAAATTCTATGAAATTACTAGATAACGGAATATAGAGCTTGGAAACCGGGACATAGTATATGGTACGGCTATAATTCTAAAAAGACCAACTACAGAAATTCTGCAAGAATACTGCTACAAAACTACAACAGCATTAATACTAGCGCTACTAAAAAAAAAAAAAAAAAAAAATCCTTCAAAAATACTACAACAGACTTCGAAAATATTACAGAATCTTATTTTGTAAATATTATAAGATACTACTGCAGGAATGGTTGAGTTAAGTGCAGACCGGACCTGAACTCAATCGCTTAACGACCAGTTACTTTTATTCAGCAAAATTGTCCAACGCTCAGGAAAAAAAAACAAAACAGCAACTGGCCTACAGGCAAACAGGAACTCAGACTAGGAATACTCACAAAACAGGCTTTTACTCAGAACGGGCAAGCCCTTAAGAAGGACACTCGCAAATTAGACGGTCGCCACGGCGACCATGCTGGACATGACAGAAATACTACATACGTGCACAGCTACAATGACACAGTTGTACCTCTACTTATAAGTTTAATTGGTTCTAGCAGTAAATATGGAATGATGAAACTATTGTAAATCGAAACACATTATCAATTTGAATCAATTGGATTGAAACGGGATTAGTCCGTTCCGAAAGCAAACGAACCTTGTTGAATCAACTGCAATTGCCCTGAAGGTATGCTGGTGTTCAGTAGGGGTTCATACATATACACAAAATAGATAAACATGAAATAAATATAATGAAATATAACATCATAACTGTAAATGAGAAAAACTGGGTGTGTCCCCAGGCTCGTGACGCCAAAAGTTTGCCCACCCTTGACTTAGAACCATTGTTTTTGGGACGATGGACTGGTGGTTAATTGCGCTTTTAATGACGGATTTCTTTTTAGGTTCTTTTTAAGAAGCAGAATGTTGGAAAAAATTTTTGAGCTGATTGTAGGCGATGATGAAATAGGTCGATAAATTCTCTATAGAGCGTGACGTCTCGTTTGGTTTCATGTTATAGTCATCATAGTTCCATTCCACTCCATTTAGTTATTAGTATCGATACGACGACACACACACACGCACACTGCTGTCGTCTTAATAAAACTGAATCGTCTCTGCACCGCACAACACAGTGGCCACGATCACACTCTCAGTCCGCCCATACTCAGTCATCCCTCTCCTCAGAGCGCCCTAAACCTTGCTTCCTTGATTGAGTAGAAGGACGTGTATAAATAGTGCAATTGCGATAGAAGACAAGTTTGAATTACTGAAATTCCGAGTATTGTGGGATGAGTCAGACGAAAGAGAGACATAGATTGTGAACTTAGGTTTTAACTCAGGGGGGAAGTTGAGACATTCCGTAAAAATAAGTTAAAACCTAGTTTTTTCCGAAATTGATGAAAAATTGTCTTCTGAATAAGCTCTCCATATAACTGTTTTTTGAGATTCAAATTACGAAATTTGGACGGAAAGAAAAATATTACACAGAAGAAATGTTGTAATATTACAAAATTTACAATGATTGTCAAATTGATTAACAAAAATCAATTAAGATAACCATTCACCATTAGCAAATCGCCCACATTGAGAACATTTTGGGATGGTATTTTTCATTTTTGGCAAAATCATTCACTTTGAGCGTGAATTACCTGCTTTCTTTGCAAAATACTGTTATTTTGAACAAGTTTACTTACTGAAGAGATCATATATAGGTTATGATTTTTATAAAAGGCAAAACAAAGAGTGGATCATAACAATAAAAACGTCTTTTCTTGGGTTAAATTGACAATTTAACAATCTATCCTGGTCATCTGCCTCGAGGGGAATGGCCAACAGCAAGATAACACATTGAAAATCAAAAGAAAATGCAAATAAAAAGTGCATACAAATTTTTTCTCGGATGTGATCAATCTACAAAAGAGAACACTCAAACACTCAAATCAGGGTAAATGATTCTGACAGGGATAATGGTTAAACTGATCCAGTGACTGTATTTAGTGAAAAAGCAAAATTTGAAATTTAGAACTGACAATTTAAAAAATAAATTGTTTATCTTCTAGTTAGAATTTTGGGATAGAATGCTCAAAATGGATAGGGCATCTTATAGTGGGGATTTTGATTTTCACTTAAAATAAATATAAAGACGTGCAACCAGTCGGAGTGCCAATGGACTACCAGAAACCAAATGTGTTAACGACAGTACAGACTAAAGTGACGGATAATATGCTAAACCTTAATGTGACGATACAGGCGAGAAGGGTACCGACACGCCAAAGTCCAGAAAAACCTACACCCACGGCGACAGCACTGAAGAGTGAGGTTACAACGCCGACAGCCAAAAATGAGTGCACGGCCAGTACGTAAAATTCGGGAAATTGTGTAGAAGAGGAAAACCATAACCCTAACTCGGTAGTTGTGTAGGCGCATGGCCTCAGTGTGCACTGACTTAATTAGACTAATTAACTTAAATTTGTGTGGGCCATCTGTCTTGTTTTATGTTTTATGTTTGTTCAATGTTGTAAGTGTTTGTATTCTTTCCTGTATTCTTATCTTTCTTGTCTATATGGTTGTCCAGCGTTTAATCGGCCCACGTAACTGAAAGGATTAACAGAAAAATATCGAGGGAAAAGGAAAAAGGGAACAATACAGTACTCATTGAGACGAGAAAAACGTTTTTAAAGAGGTAGACGGTTTAAAATGTATTGTTTTAGATAGAACCGATAGCACGTCTCGTTAGGAATCGAAAACGTTCGTTTTTTTAGAAATCGTTTTGACGCTAAGGGTGTGCAACATAACGTCCGAGAGCCTATGGAGTTCCCAGAAAAATAAATGTTTTTTCAGTTGGAAAACGATGAATTTAGGGGTGAAAAGTCTAGAAAAATTATGTTTGGTTATTTTAGGTGCTTTAGATTATGTTAATGCCAGAATAACACCAAGAAAGGATAGGATAATAACAAAAAGAAAAAAGTTAACCTATTCCGGTTTTCAGTTCAAAATTGGAAAATTAAGGAATGTGAAGACGAGGAAAAATCCAATTGAGTGAATTGGGATGGAGTAATTTGAGATGGAAGCATTGTTGTACGAGAATAGTGGAAAAGCGTGAGTAAATACTTTCTTTTCATTGAATATGGAGGAAAAATTCATTGAGTCGAATAAAAATGAGTAAGATGAATCATTGTAGATCAATGCACGTCGTTTTCACATTAAGTAGGTGAAGCTAAGATAGTAGATTGAATTGGTTTGGAAAGAAAAATAAAAGATAAATAAATAAATAAATAAATAAGTGAGATGGTTATATGTCAATTTCCCATTAAACTAGTGGGCTAAAAAGCATGTGTTAGAGGGCGTAGGAGAAGGGAAAGTTATGTAGAAAATTGATTGTTGGCAGAGCAAGTAAGGAAGTTACAAATACAGAAAGATAAATGTTAGTAAAAGAAGGTAAAAAGGGGAGAGATAGTAGGCATTGAGGAAAAGAGAAGAGGGGGACATGCAAGTGACAAAAAGAAAGGAATGTAAAGGGGAAAAAGTAATTAAATGAAATATTTTTGTTGACAATTGGCCGCAGTAAAGAAAGCATATGTTCCGGGTGGACGTGTATATCTAGATACCATCAAACAACCGAGAGGAATTCCAGAAGAATTTAAAGCTAGGAATAAAATTAAGGCTGGATTAGAATCGATATTTATCTGGATAACTCCGAAAAAGAACGCAGAATGGCTTAATTACTTTTATTGATTTATTACAACCAACGACGTTTTATTAATTACATTAACGAGGCCTTTAGTGCAGTAGGAGAGCAAAGCGATTTTCTCTTAGCCAGTAAAGGAGGCGTGTGTCATATGATAAAGGAGGAATGCTGTACTTATATACCTTTATACACAGCCGAAGCAGGAAGCTTCACAAAAGCACTGTCGAAGATTCGTGAGTTGAGCAATGAAGTGACAGTAAATACTGAAAAGAACAGTATCTCTTTTGATTGGTTCTCGTCTACATTTGGGTACTGGGGTAGTCTGTTAGCGAAAGGGGAAATTATTGTGCTAACTGTCGTAATAATTATGTGTTTGTTGTGTTTCTGTGCCATACCTATTCTTGAAAGAAGAATTCTTAAGACTTTTGGAGAACAAATGACAGTAGTGGCTAATACTAGGGTGGCAGAAGCTCAATGAGCACGGTTAGTGATTAAGTATCCAAGCCTATTCCTTAGTGAGGAAGAACAGATGACTCAACTAGATTCAACGCCTTGAATTTTATCTGGCAACGTTAATAGTCAGTCTACATTACATTAAAAAATGGAGCATCTGCGGAAAGAGACACATATGATGATCTGGACTGAATACGATATCAATTAGCACTATTGTTAAACACGCAACACACTATATAGCACTAGGAATAACAGCAACGAAATATATTTCTGATTGTGATTCTTTTGTTGGTATGTCACACTGCCGGGGAGCAAGCTGCTGTCTGGGATGGTCAGGATGCATCGTCGCTTCCGGGTTTTTGGCTGCATGGAAACTGAGCGTGATGCCTGCTGGGATGAACACTCACTCCAACATCTGACTTCACGACACCCGTTGACGAATACGACAATGCATGGTCTTCAAATTGTTCACGGGGGTCAGGCCAAAGGCCAATGTGGATATCACTATCCAGTCATGCACTCATCTTGGAATGTACCGACGACTGTTACCGAAATTTGTTATCACTCACTTATCAGTTCATTTATTCATTTACCTTTATCACGTACCGATCAACCGTCGACGGTCCGCGTGTATAATCCAGTGTGTACGGATAAAGATAAATGAAGGGGGTGTTAGTGCATGGGTCAGATGTTTGGAGTGTTGGGGGTTTTTGTAAATGAAACATGAACAATGAAAGTTAGAATGATCACAGCAGGCTGACCGCCAGAATTTTATTTTATTTTCGATTCGCTAAACTCTGTCCGTGTATTGATATCTATGATTTGTAATACTTTGCCACTACTCTGTATTGATTTTCAATTTTAATTTCCATTCAAAATGGGAGTATAAACTCCCAAAAGGGGGGATAAGGTAACAGAAGAAAAAAAAAAAAAAAAAAAAAAAAAAAAAAAGGGGGGATATGTTGTGGCAAATACACTTGCAAATGTAGAATGGATTTGCATACATGTAGAAATTTAGAAAGACTTGCTTACGTTTGTGGGAAACGGTCGGGTAGACATCCTTGAAGATACTCTTGGCAGACATTAAGTTTCCTTGAAGATAGCGTGCAAGGGACGGGACGCTCTGTACTTGATACGTGATACAGGACCGCCTTTTGGGGTGTACTCAATCGAAGCCTAATCGTCACTACCAGCTTTAAATACATTGTCATGTTCCTAGCTCTGTGAGATCTTTATTGACGCATCAATAAAGTGACATCTCCCTCCATAACGAAGCGGGCTCCTGTCTATTTCTTTTATCCACTTATGAGAAGACTTTCTCTCGATTATCGGACCTCCAATTTCTACAACATCATTCCCTTTCCCTAATCAAAAAGCTGAAAGTAGTAGAAACAAGACGAAGGGGAAGTAATGGGACAGGTCCAGAGTGACGCTAAGTGGACGGAAACAAGCGAATTTTGCTGAAAATCGGATTACGGAAGTGAACTGCCGTGCGCTGGTGTCGCAATTTAATTTTCGACTTCCTTCATGACTTCCTCAAAAGCAGGAATGTCAAACTCGAGGCCTCACCCAAACTTTCTACTCACACCTAGGCCGACCAGTAAGAGAATCCCAACTCCAAATTCGAAGCCGTTTTTCCAAATTCAGCCTACATAAGTAACCTGTCCTCCATATTAGAATCGCGGATGACAAGTGACCTTTTCTAAACAAAACGCGTTTATTCACCAAAAACCTTTTCTTACCAATCCCGACGCCAACGTTCAGAAGATAAGGCCAAAGTAAATATTTCCAACTCAAAAAAATTTTTTATACAAGGTGAAAATGCTCCGTGTTTTACTGCTTTAATACATTCCCGAAAAATGACATACAAGGTCGTTTTAGTGACGTTTAAACGAGTGATTTATGCTAAGGGGTCGGACATTTTTCGGCACAACACCGATAAATTATAAAAACAACTGAGAGGAACTGAACAAAAATGGCACCGAAAAGAAAATCATAACTCGAAGATGACAAGCTGGTAATAGTGAAATATGAACCAAAAACGGTAATCAAGAAGCAGAAAAAAGGTTAGAAAATGGCGAGAAACTTTTAAGGGACTGGCGAAAAGCAGAGGTGGAGATGAGTCTTACGTAAGTGACGCACAAGCAGAAAGAGGCGCATCATCAAGGATCGAGATTTTATTCGATTTAGTCATTTGTAATAAAACAGAGTTGGTAGGAAATGTTTCTTATGCTAT
Source organism: Urocampus carinirostris (assembly GCF_059441175.1). Lineage (NCBI taxonomy): Eukaryota > Metazoa > Chordata > Actinopteri > Syngnathiformes > Syngnathidae > Urocampus > Urocampus carinirostris. Next base: position 16,255,996 of record NC_142365.1, read on the forward strand.
CTTAACTCTAGCACACCGTACATTTTTTCAACCCATTATTCTCAATTTCATTTATGTCTTAAACTCCCTTTCAAGATGACATGTATGTTTTTGGGGTTGAATTTTATCAAATTCATTTCCCCGACTTATACAGTGAAGAAAAAGAGTATTTGAACACCCTGCTATTTTGCTATTTCTACCACTTATAAATCATGGAGGTGTCTGAAATTTTCATCGTAGTTGCATGTCCACTGTGAGAGAGATAAACTAAAAAGAAAAATCCAGAAATCACAATGCATGATTTTTTTAACGCTTTATTTGTGTGATACAGCTGCAAATAAGTATTTGAACACCTGAGAAAATGAATGTTAATATTTGGTAGAGTAGCCTTTGTTTGCTATTACAGAGGTCAAACATTTCTTGTAGTCTTTCACCAGGTTTGCACACACTGCAGGGGGGATCTTGGCTCACGCCTCCACACAGATCTTCTCTAGATCAGTCAGGTTTCTGGGCTGTCGCTGAAAAAGACGGAGTTTGAGCTCCCTCCGAAGATTTTCGATTGGGTTCATGTCTGGAGACTGGCTGGGCCATGCTAGAACCTTGATATGCTTCTTGCAGAGCCACTCCTTGGTTTTCCTGTCAGTGTGCTTCTGGTCGTTGTCATGTTGGAAGACCCAGCCACGACCCATCTTCAATGCTATGACTGAGGGAAGGAGGTTGTTCCCCAAAATCTCACACTACACGACCCCAGTCATCCTCTTTTTAATGCAGTGCACTCGTCCTGTCCCATGTGCAGAAAAACACCACCAAAGCATGGTGCTACCACCCCTACGCTTCACAGAAGGGATGGTGTTCTTTGTATTGTACTCTTCATTCTTCTTCCAAACAAGCTTAGCGGAATTATGACCAAAAAGTTCTGACCACAAAACTTTCTTCCATGACTCCTCTGTATCATCCAAATGGTCATATGCAAACTTAAGACGGGCCTCGACATGTGCATGATTTCACATCATGACGTCTTAGTGTATTACCTACAGTAACCTTGGTGGTCCCAGCTCTTTTCAGGTCATTGACCAACTCCTGTCGTGTAGTTCCGGGCTGATTCCTTACCTTTCTTAGAATCATTGAGACCCCACGAGGTGATATATTGAATGGGGGTCTACTCCGATTGAGATTGACTGTCATGTTTAGCTTCTTGCATTTTCTAATGATATCTCCAACAGTGGACCTTTTTTCACCAAGCTGCTTGGCAATTGCCCCGTAGCCCTTTTCAACCTTGTGGAGGTTAACAATTTTGTTCCCTGGTGTCTTTGGACAGCTCTTTTGTCTTCGCCGTTTTACAGGTTGATTGTATGGGGTGGACAGGTGTCTTTATGCAGCTAAGGACCTCAAACAGGTGCATCTGATTCAAAATGATACATGGATTGCAGGTAGACTTCTAATGGGCGGACTAGCAGGTCTTTCAGGGTCAGAATTCTAAATGATACACAGGTGTTCAAATACTTATTTGCAGCTGTATCACACAAATAAATTGTTAAAAAAAAATCATGCATTGTGATTTCTGGATTTTTCTTTTTAGTTTATCTCTCTCACAGTGGACATGCACGTACGACGAAAATTTCAGACCCCTACATGATTTCTTAGTGGGAGAAATAGCAAAATAGCAGGGTGTTCATACACGTATTTTCTTCACTGTATACTCCAGGTGTGACTTATACATTTTTTCTTTTTAACTGCGCATTTTCTGGCTAGTGAGACTTATACTCTGGAGCAATTTATGGTCCGAAAATACAATACTTAGAAATGTGTGCAGAGCCATGCCTCCTCTTTAGCATTCGCCTCTCCTACCCTTCCACGTAGACCCTGAGGAGAACATCAGCCAGGAAGAAGAAGGAGATGATGAGGGAGACTGTCTCCAGGGAATTTCCCACTTCTCGGCTCCTGGCTGGCAGGGAAATGTCCACGATGACCAGCACGATGTCCACCAGGATTAAGACGACTCCAAAAACGCTTTGACAGGATGGAAAAAAAAGACTGATATTTCTTGGATCCGGCAACGTTGCTTCTTAAATGTGGGAAAAGACACTCACCGGAATCCAAAGGACATAACAAAGGGGGCGATCTTCTTCCGGATATTGCTGAAAAATAAGGGTATTTTACAAAGCAGGAAGTGGAATTTCATTTAAAAAATAACTTCTTAGCATTATAGATTCACAAATATAAGTAAAGGACTATTTCATACAACGGAATCGTCACTTTTCCCATCGGTTACAACATAGTGGACAACAAAATTAGATGCGGATAATAAGATTAAGATGAAAATATTAGGATAGTGAATATTTACAAAAGGGGTGTGAAACATGGGGCCCACGGTCCGGATCAAGCCCGCCAAGGGTTTGAATCTGGCTGCGAGACAACGCTGAGAGAAGCGCAAGAGAAAAATGAGCTGCAGTTTTAAAAATACATCCACCAGATGTGACCAGCAACAGGCGCCACTCCCAAAGCAACCCTAGATGAGTTTCTTTCCCTCTCTTTTTCACTTTTTTACTGTCTTTTTTTCTGTCTCCCTTTTACTTTTCTCTCTCATTCATTTTTCACTCTTTTACTTCTCTCTTCATCTTTTTTTCCAGCTATCAGGTCTCCATTTCACACTTTTTTCATCTCCATTTTTTATTTTCTCTCCATCCCTCTTTCTCATTGTCTCTTGGTTTTCTCTACCTCTTTGTCACTTTTCTTTTTCTCTCTTTATTTGTCATTCTTTGTCTCTTTCTCTCCGTCTCCTCTCTTTATCTCTATATCTTATATCTATTTTTTTTTCTCCATTGCCCTTTCTCTTCTATCTTTATTTCTGTTTTCTTCTGCTTTTCTCCTGTTTGTTCCCCCCATCTTGTGTCTATCTCTCCCCTTTTATTCCTCTTGCTTTTTTCTTTCTTTCTCTCCTTCTTTGTCATCAATTCACTAGTCTGGCCCCTGTGAGTATGTTTTTTCTATAATGTGGCCCCCCCAGCTAAAATGAGTTGGACGCCCCTGATTTACAAGGTAGCGCCTGCAGGCTGGCTTAAGTAGTAGGTGCATCAGAATGAGCAGATTAGCTAATTTAGCAGCAAATTAGCCAAAATATTGTGCAAAAATAGTAGATTGAAGATTTTCGCAAAAATATAGCTGTAAAGTCAAACAAGAAGAATAGATGAAGCCAGCATTAGTACTGAAAGTTTTGCGGAACAATTGAATTAATTTAAAATGTACTTAATGTGAATAAAAGTTGACCTAAATCTTATAGAAACAAACAGCATTTAATGTAAAACAGCTGACATTTTGTTCAAAATGGAAGCCAAAAAAACTTCCTTTTTTCGGAAACAAACTACATCTAAGGAATGAATAGTTAAGCTTTATTTTCCCATTTATAAAATCTATAATTGTCCTTAAAAAGCTTAGAAATGAATACATTCAATCATCTATGGAAACTGCGACCAAAGTTATTTTTTTTTACAGAATTAATTGAAAGAAAAGAGTACTTAAAAATATGAAGAAACAAATGGTAAATGGTCTGAATTTCTATAGCGCTTTTCAAGTCAATGAAGACCTCCCAAAGCGCTTTACAATGTGCTTCACACTTACCCATTCACACACACACACACACCAATAGTGGCCATGCAGCCACACAAGGTTCCGACCTGCTTATTAGAGGCATTAGGTAGGTAAGCAAGTAAGTAAAAAATTAGTTAAGTTAGTAAATAAGTAGGTAGGTGGGTGATAAGTGGGTAAGTAGGTGTGTAAGTGTATAACTACGTAGGCAGGATAGTAAGTAGATAGGTAGATGGTGAGTGAGTACGTAGGTAGGTTAGTAAGTAGGTAGGTGAGTGAGTATGTAGGAAGGTTAGTAAGAAGGAGGGCAAGTAGGTAAGCAATAGGTAAATAATTTGGTAAATAATTAGATTAAAAGGTAAATGTGTACATAGGTAAGTATGTAGGTAAGTAAGTGTGTAACTAGGTAGGTAGGTAAGTAAGTAGGGTGGTAGGTAAGTAGGTAAGAAATTGTATAAGTAGGTAAGTAAGTGTGTAAGTAGGCAAGTAAGTGTGTAACAAGGTAAGTAGGTCAGTAATTAAGTAAAGTAGGCAAGTGGGTAAGTATTAGAATGAAGGTAGGTAGGTAGGTAGGTAAATAGGTCAGTAGGTGAGTAAGTAGGTATAGATTAATTAATTAGTTTACAACCTTAAAGTGTGTGATAGTAGGTGTAAAAAAATAGTCAGGAAACAAACCAAAAGCCCTATCTTTTTAAACGAGGCCTCTTCTCAAGGATTCATATCTTCCTCATGTTGAGGTTTTTGAGGTTTTCCTTGCCCTCAGGTCGGTTTCAGATCAGGGGATGGTTCAACCATCATGTGTGCAGTCCTTGGAGACATTTTGTGAAGAAATGCTATACAATATCTGTATATTATTTGCCCTCATGTAGGTTTTAGATCAGGGGAGGCTGTCATAATAGTCTGTGCAGCCCTTTGAGACTCTTTGTGATTAAGGGCGTCACAAATAAACATGACTTGAAAGTTTTTTTTTATACAATTACTTTATTTGAATGAAATGTACTCACTGATACAAGGTGTCCGGTTCGGCATATTCGTCCCGTCCATCGTCAATTTCCACTTTAGCGTCATCCATCCTGGCCACGCTTCTACAAATGAACCGGATCGAATATTAAAACCGCGTCCAGGTGCGGTTCAAAATCACGCATGCGCAGAAACTCCTACGTCTCGTAATAGTTTGTATTTTTACTTTGTTGTAGTTTTTCATGCTCACCCATTGACTCCCCATTCCGAACCCGGGTCGAAGTGGACCGCGGTCATGACTTGAAGAAACTTGCTCCAAATAAAAAGCGGCGTGCAAACTTCAAGATAAAAACGTGCAGAAATCGTGTATAGGATAAGCTCGTAAATCGGAACCCGTTATGTAATAAAAAAGGAGAGAGAAAAAATGGCCGCGGGAGGCATGCAACAAAGGCGGGTGCAAATGGAAAGCTTCAAGTTTGTCTTGGCTTACCGTCGGCAATGACATTCGTCCGAATCTGTCTTGTGACTCTCAAGGAAGACGGTTCAAAGGTTGAGCGGACGCTCGGATTTTTATTCCCTCACTCCTCATTTTTTTGTGCAAACGCAGCGTTTTTCTTGTGTCTTTCGGACTTCCTGGAGATATTCTTCTCTTTCCCCTTCTCATTTCTTGTAAATGTTAAGCCACCTCCTCTTGCATCGGACATCTGCTTCTCATTTGGGCACAAAACATATAACGGTCTATTTAAAGCATGGATCGGCCACCCAAAATGCCAAAAGAGCCATATTGAACCCGGAAACCAAAAAGACAAAATGTGTCTGGAGACCAATGTTCCCTGTAATTTTCCTTACGGGTCTGAGCGTTCACACAAAGTCGGTGAGCAACGCTTGAAACAACAGTGAGCCACCCTAATCCCAAGTGTGGCAAGATAATTAATGATCAAACATGTCCAAAACTTGACATCAAGTTACATTTTGCTGAGTTTCCGGCAATGCAAAATGATTTTTCTCTTTTGAATGAATTGACTCATGTACTATTGCAAAGGTTGTACGGCCTACAAACGTCGTTTGTTCTTACAATTCTTTCACAAGATATCCATTTCTTTTTATTTCCTGACATATTTTGTCACATAATATTAACATTTTGGGGGGCGTATTTAGTCGAATGTAAGATACAGAACTGTACTAAATCACATTTTTAGTGGAAGTACAATGTTGGCAACAAGATTCACTTGATATCATTGGAAATTATTTTAATGCAACACAAACTTTTTCTTCTTTTTCCGTGTTTTTTTCTACTTTTTAAAAAAATTCATTTAAAAAAAATCTCATTGTGTTTATTTTTTCCGAGCTCTTACTTTTTTTCTTTTTGTTCTCTATTTACTTTTTTCCTACGTTTCTTTCTTTTCTTTTTTTTCTGTCTCTTTTCTAAATTTTTTCTTCTTTTTTTTCTTCCTTTTGTTTCTTTTTTTCTCAGCTTTTCCCTACTTTTTCATTTTGGTATTTTTTTTCTTTTTTGTTCTATTTCCCCCTTCCTTTAATTCATTTGGAGCATAATTTTACATCATATTTGGTCATGTAGGGATTAAAGAAGCAAAAACAACCTGAAGAGCCGTTTAGGACCCTAAAGAGCCGGTTCCTTTAAGTGAGCCGAGCCAAAGAAGCCGGTTCCCGACAAAACTACTAACTTTACTTTTCAACTTCGTTCGACATTGACTTCAAAATACCGCATTTAGGACACAACGTCAGGGGAACCCGTGTATTTTTACCTTTATGCACTGTAACTTTGACTTAAGTCGCAGCTTAGAGGAACACTGCTGGAGACACAAACAATGAAAAACTTTTGAAGGATTTTATACATTTAAATAGTTAGGAATTAAATATTACAAATGTATTGTTGACCAAATTGTTTGAATTTGTCATCTGACTCCATTAACCAAACACAACTTACATTCGCCTAACAATGCATGCTCATTTCTTTATGGAAAAATGAACCATAGACCGGCATTTCGACACGGGGGCATATATATTTTCTTAAAGTATTTAACTAAGTGAATTCCATCGAATTAGCCGAATTATTGTCGCTCTTCGTCGAGCCTCTCTCTCGATTGTCCCTCGCAATCGATCTTCTGAAGTTCTTCTGCCCACGTCTTTTCACCGGCTGGCGCGCCGGTTCTTCCCGTGGGCGTGCTGACTCCTCTCAGGGGCGTGCCGACTCCTCCCATGGGCGGGCCAGGTGCCAGCTTCACCACCTCCTAGCCGAAGGGCGTCGCGATGTCTTAAAAACTCATGTAAGCAGAGCGCTTATCTAAACAATGCCTGACGTCCTTGTGCGTCTGGCCTTCTCCCGTCAGCACTCACAGGAATTCTGTTATCAAAATACGTCTGATGCATTCCAGACAGCCTAACCTTCTAATGTACCTTGAAGAAAAACAGTCAGTGAATCTCTCTACTGCATCAAACTGAGCATATGTACTTACTTTGTTGTTAATTTTATAATATCTGTCAAATGTATACAACATTCAGAATATAAAGGATTTTATATGATTGAATACAAGTTACAATCATTGAGTTTAATGCGAGATATTCACTGACTGGGCTTTAGTTCAATGACACGGCACGCTGTTACAAATGCAGAATATTTTGACCAGGGAATTTTGATAACAGGACTCTGACCGAGGACGGCAGGCGTTGTTTTGAGAACAAGGCGCTGTGTTGTGAGAACGGTGGGCGCAAAACAATTCCTTGGCACGTCCATGGGAGGAGCTGAGACGCCATCTTGCGGGGAGACGTGGGCCAAGAAGAAGAAAGGAGTTCAGAGAGGGCTTCCAAGACACTCCAACGTCACTAATTTGGCCGTTTTCGATGGAGTACACTTATTTAAATTGTTAATGAAATGAAATCTACCCCCGTGTGAAAATGTCGGCTTTCCTGGTCATTTTTCTCTCATGAAACGAATGCGCATAAATTGTTGGGTGAATGTAGGTTGTGTTTGGTTAATGGAGTCAGATAACTAATTTGAACAATTTGGTAAAAAGTACATTTTGATATTTCATTCCCAACAATTCGAAAACATTTATTTATCATTTAAAACAATAAAGGGTTTCATCATGGGCGTAGCTAGCGTGTTTTGGAAGGATTTTATACATTTTACTATAAAGGATTTTATATGATTAAATACAAGTTCCATTCACCTAGTGCAATGAAAAATTATTTTTTAAAAAAGTACTTTTTTTTCATTAATAAAGGCTTAAATATGATGGAAAAACGCTAGATTGAAAAAATAGAAAAAAACTTAAAATGGTTGAGTCCATTTGATTCCCCCGCACTGCATGTCGTATTTCTGTAGTATTCTTCTAGTATTTCGGCAGTGGTGTTTTTGTAGTATTTCCATAAGGAACAAAGAAAGATGCTGAAAGAATTGTTTGTGTTGTTTATTTGTAAGATAAAAGAAACGTGTTCAGATGATTGAGCTATGTTTTGAATTCTTCACAGTCCGCCTTGTTGTGAGTAAATAGGTGCCACATTCTGTTTGTAAGGTTTATTATTGCTAAATACGGGGAATTGCAATGGTTTGCATTTCTATAGCACTTTTCAAATCAATGAAGACTTCCCAAAGCGCTTTACAATGTGCTTCACACTTACCCATTCACACACACACTCACACACCAATAGCGGCCGTGCAGCCATGCAAGGCGCCTACCTGCTTATCGGGGGCATGAGTTATTCAGTGTCTTGCCCATGGACACTTCGACATATAACACGGAGGAGCCGAGAATCGAACCTGCGACCTCTTGATAACGAAATGTTTTGACAAAAATCATTTTTCATTTTCGTTTTCTCTTCATCCCTCTTTCTCATGGTATCTTTGTTTTCTCTCTTTGTCCCTTTTCTTTTTCCCTCTTTGTCATTGTTTTTGTCTCTCTCTTTCTCTCTGTCTCCATTTATTATCACTCTTTTTTTCCTCATTTTCTCTCTCCGTCTCCTCTTTGCCTCTCTCTGTCTATATCTTTCTTCTCCATTGCCCTTTCTCTTCTCTCTATTTCTCTGTTTCCTTCTCTCTTTCTCACTTTTGTCCATCTCTCTCTTTCTCTCCCCTTTTATTCCTCTTGCTTTTTTCTTTCTTTCTTTCTTTCTTTCTTTCTTTCTTTCTTTCTTTCTTTCTTTCTTTCTTTCTTTCTTTCTTTCTTTCTTTCTTTCTTTCTTTCTTTCTTTCTTTCTTTCTTTCTTTCTTTCTTTCTTTCCTTTCTTTCTTTCTTTCTCCATTTATTTCTGTCTTTCTTTCTCCATTTATTTCTGTCTTTCTTTCTTTTTTTCTTTCTTTCTTTCTCTTTTCTTTCTTTCTTTCTCTGGCTCTTTGTCTTGAATTCACTAGTCTAGTCCCCGCAAGTGTGCTTTTTCTATGATGTGGCCCCTAGATTAAAAAAAGAAAAACAAAACCTTGAAATCCATTTGATTCCCCCGTTTTGACAAAAATCATGCCGCAAATAATGTAAGAGGAACAAAAAAATATTTTTTTTTGTACGCATGAAATCCTGTCAAGTCTTTTTTTGTCTTTCTGACTTCGGAGTTTCCTCAATTTTCTCTGGTTGATTATTGGTAGTCAGCAAATACAGCTCCACTGGGTTCTTTGTGAGTGGTGCCTAGCTTTGGCGACATCTGGTGGATATATTTAGAAGTGTATGTCGTTGTTTGAGGCTCATTTTTTTTGTGCCTGAAGGATTTTATACATTTGACTATGAAGGATTTTGTACGATCGAATACCAATTACATTTAATGCAAAAGATATTCCCCGGCGGGGCTGTGGGGCGAGCTCAGTGCAACCTAGTGGAAAATATTGTTTACAGGAACGGCGGGAACGGGACGTAAGGCTGATAAGATAATTAGCACATCCGACGACGCAAAAAGGCCCTGATGACGGAGGACGGCAGGCATTGTTATGAGAAACGCTCTGCGCTGTTTTGAGTGTTCCAGACATCGCGGCGAAGTGGTGGGGCTCACGTTGGGGTTCGTTGGCCCGCCCATAGGAGGAGCCGGCACACCATCTTGTCAGGAAACGGGTCAGGGAAGCAGGAAGTGGGAACACATATGCGTAGACGATCCGTCACTTTAATTTAGGAAAGAAAAGTTGTCCAGCACAAACGGACCAAAGACAAAACAAAACAGGTTTGAAGGCAATAGAAATTACAAACTTGGCATGGACAGGTTTTCCTCAAAGTTAAGCAATGGTCTAGCCACGGGCAGTCCCAAAAGGAGCGTTTAAGTACTCCACAAGCAATCAGTTCAATGCGTGTCAGCCGGTGTCAAGGGGCGGGGCCAGCTGGGCGCCATGACGACCGTGCGGGACACGACACATCTTGCGGAAAGACGTGGTCCAAGAGGAGAAGCGAAAGGACTTGAAGAGAGGGTTTCCCAGAGACTCCAACGACATCCATCCGACTAATTCGGCCCTATTCGAGTTTACTTAGTTCAATTGTTAATGAAATTAAATCTACCCCCGTGTGGAAATGCCGGTCTCTTTTCCATCTTTTCCATCAAGAAATGAGCACGCATTGTTAGGCGAATGTAGGTTGTGTTTGGTTAATGGAGTCAGATAACTAAATCCAACAATTTGGTAAACGATAGATTTTAATATTTCATTCCCAACATGCTTCTCTCGGATTTTCCCGCGGAGCACTTAAAATGATGTGATGGGCCACATTTGGCCCCCAGGCCACGAGTTTGTCACATGTGCCGTAATCTACACGAGGTCTTCCATGTGTCCTGGTGAGAGAGTCTCAGTCAGTTCGTAAGCAGAACTTCCACTCTGGTAACATCCAGAACCGGGTCTGGGCCGGCCCGGGTCTTTGTAGCGCTGTTCCGGCGCCACGCTGAAGGTGGCGCTGCGCTGCCGTCCTCCGGAGCAGGCCTGAGCCTCCTTGAGTTTTCGGGCCAGCATGTTCCTCCGGATCGGCGAGGGACCGCGCCGGTTCCAGTTCTGCTCGGCCCGTTCCACGCCGGGGTGGGTTCCTTCCCGCCAATCGGGTTGGACCGGGCCGCCGATCCCCGAAATTCCCGGTCGCCATCTGTTTCCCACCTCGGCAACGAGGTCCGCCTGCCCTGGTGAGGTGCTGGTTCCCACACAATCGGGTACTGGCGGGTTCTTCTGCATTCTAGAATGGGTCCAGTTTGGGCTTTCGTGCTCCGGGATGGGATAGGAACCAAAGGGAGACACGGCTCTTCTCTCTTTGGTCCAGGAGCTTCCTTCGGGAAGGGTCCGAGATCCCACCTGAGCATGAAAAAAAAAATGAGTTACATTGTAGAGTTGTCTCTTAAATGCACAGCATCTTTAAGAGCAGGGATGTACCACCAAGTAGGGGATTGAACCACAATTTACGGGTTACTTTTTGAATTAATTCAGTAGAGGGGGTCAAACTCATTTGAAGTCTCATTAAGAGAGAAAAAAAGAAGAGGGAGACACAGAGAAAAGGGGAGGGAAGAGAGAGAGAGAGAGAGAGAAAGAGAGAAAGAAAGAGACAAAAGACAGAAAGAGTGAAACAGCAAAAGAGAGAGAGAGAGAGAGAGAGAGAGAGAGAGAAAAGACAAAGACAGAAAGAGTGAAACAGCAAAAGAGATGAAAAAGAGAGAAAGAGAGAGAGAGAGGAACACAGAAAGGGAGAAAGAAAAAAGAGAGCGAAAGAGAAAGGGTAACACAGAGAGAGAGAGAGACTCAGAGAGAGTAAGAGAAAAAACAGACAGAAAGAAAGTAGGGTAGAGAAAAGAGAAGAGAGACAGACAGAGAAAGAAAGGGAAAACAAAAAAGAGACATAGAGATAGAAAGAGAGAGAGAGAAGCAAAAGACAAATACAGAGGAAATGACTTGACTTGACTTGACTTCAAAGCAGAGAAAGAGAGAAAAAGAAAGAGAAAAGGAGAAAGAGGGAAAGAGAGAAGCAAAAAAGATACAGAGAGAAAGAGAGGGATGAGGCTTGATAAAGTGACAAAAAGAGAAATGGAGAGTGAGAGAAAGACAGAAAGAAAGAGAGAAGCAAAAGAGAAAGACAGATAGAGAAACAGAGACAAAATAGAAAAAAGGAGAAGAAGGGAAAAGGAGAGTGAAGAAAGGAAAGGGAGAAAAATAAAATAGAGAAAAAGAGAGAAAAGGGATAACATAAAAGAAAGACAGGGAGAGGGTGAAAAAAAGAAGGTAGATCATAAGAGACAGGGATAAAGAGAGTAAAAAGATAGAAAGAGAGAAAAGTATATGAGATGGAAAGACAGAGAGAAAGAGAGAGAATAAGAGAAAGATAGAAAGAGAGAGAGAACGAGACAGAGAGAGAAAGAGAAAAAGAGAAAGAAAGTGAGCGAATTACTGCTTCAGTTGCTTAGCGATTGGTGCCTGGCTTTGTCGACATCAAGTGGACATATTGAAAACTGCAATTGCACTTCTCAGCATTGTATCGACACCCCCGATTTATGACAATGGAGAAGTGGGAGTTTTCCTCCTTCACCTGGGTCATGCTCCTGTCCCGGTACCGTCCTGTGGACAAAACTTTGGACTGGGAAAAACTGCAAGTCCTTCTCATATCCGGATTCTTCTGATGAGCCGGACTGCCCGCCATCTCCACCCAATCGGCAGTGCGGTCCCGCCAACCGGCACCGGCCGCTACCGGAGGACCCCGAAGCGGTTCGGGGTCCGGTTGGACCGGGGAAGCATCGGGTAGTGGACTGGAGGAGACGTGGTAGACGTGGGTGGCCTCCTTCAAGCCTTTCTTCTTCATCTCTTTAAGCTGCTGCTGGGCTAAGCGGTACCTGGGCACAAATTTGATTGATTTTAGGTGTGACGCGACTTGAACTGGTCCAGTGGGGTAGCGGGTGGATGTAAAGGGGGTTGTATGTTATAAAAGGAAGAAATAAAAGCAAAATAATAATGACGTTACAAAAAAGCAGTAGTGTTGGTGAGTATCACATACACGTAGAGGAAAAAATGAAATTTGATTGACTTTAGGTGTGGCACGACTTAAACTGGTCCACTGGGGTAGCGGGTGGATGTAAAGGTGGTTGTATGTTATAAAAGGGAGAAAAAAATCCAAATAATAATGAAGTTACAAAAAAGCAGTGGTGTTGGAGAGTATCACATACACGTAGAGGAAAAAATGAAATTTGATTGACTTTAGGTGTAACGTGACTTGAACTGGTCCAGTGGGGTAGCGGGTGGATGTAAAGGGGGTTGTATGTTATAAAAGGAAGAACATGCTGATTAGTACAAAGGTAATACAGCAATATGTATGATGGTTAAAAATGGCGAGCTGCAGAGTTTTTTGGAATCGAAAGAGAAATTTGGGTTATGGGGAAGTAACTATTTTCTTGAAGGACTACTATGAGTAAGAGATAACACCGGTAACTGGTTATAAGAAAGAGAGAACGAGGGAGAAAGAGAAGAAAAAAGATAGAGAGAGAAAGAGGGAAAATAGAGAGGGTTGAGGAGAGACAGAGTGAAAAAAGGAGAAATGGAGAGCGAGAGAAAGACAGAGAGAAAGAGATAAAAAGAGATAAAGAAAGAGAGTAGGGTAGAGAAAAGAGAAGAAAGAGAGGGACATTTTTAAAAGACTTGAACTGGTCCAGTGGGGTAGCGGGTGGATGTAAAGGAAGTTGTATGTTATAAAAGGAAGAACAAAAAAGCAAAATAATAATGAAGTTACAAAAAAAGCAGTAGTGTTGGTTAGTATCACATACACGTAGAGGAAAAAATTAAATTTGATCGACTTTTGGTGTGACGTCAGTTCAACTGGTCCGGTAGAGTAGCGGGTGGATGTAAATGGGGTGGAGACGGCAAATATAAAAATGTATCATTGTTGATTGAAACTGATATGTTTTTTTCTTTGTTGTTTCTTTTTTTTCTTTTGTCGTTTCCCTCTGTTTTTTTAATTCATTCTCTTTCTTTCTTTCTTTTCCCTTTCTTTTTAATTTCTTTCTTTCTTTCTCCATTTTCCCCTTTCTTTTGTTTTTCTGTTTTCTCTCTTTCTCTCTCTCTCCCTTTTTTCTTTGTTCTTGCTTTCTTTCTTTCATTCTCCCTTTCCTCTTTCATCCTTTCTTTCTTTCTTTCTTTCTTTCTTTCATTCTTTCTTTTTTTCTTTCTTTTTTCTTTCTTTCTCTATTCTTTTCTAACTTTCTTTCTTTCTACATTTCCCCCTTTTTACTTTCTTTCTTTCTTTCTCTCTTTCTTTCTCTATTACCCCTTTCTTTCTTTCTTTCTTTCTTTCTTTCTTTCTTTCTTTCTTTCTTCCTTTCTTCCTTTCTTTCTTTCTTTCTTTCTTTCTTTCTTTCCTTCTTTCTTACGTATCAATGTTGAATAAAACTGAATCATCCTCCCGAGGATCCGCTGTACTTTGAAACCTACCCAAAAACGGGCGGCAGGACCTTCTGAGCAGGCTCCGGCACCGTCTGTGGATGATGACCTCGGAGAAGATCGGAAGCAGGGCGGACCCTCGCCAGGCTGTCGCCGCCTACAGAGGCCCGGTCGGAGAGTTTTCGCCCGCCTGGCGCGGGGGCCCCCGGGGGCCCCCGGAGCGAGCCGCAGGGAGGAGGGCGGCAGAGCTTCCTCCACACGGCGACAGCAACGGTAGCCAAAATGACGGCCAGGCAGACCGAGATGCCCACCGTCACCGCCGTGCCGCCGCCGAGGCTGCTGGGAACGGATGCTGGTGGGACTGGGAGTTCTGGGAGGAGGGAGAAGAAATATTGTCATATTATTTTAGGAATATAGCCAGAGTCTGCCCAATTCCCTTTTGGCCTCTCTGATATTGAGCTGACCCGCTAGGCCACGTGTGTCAATGTGGACTGTGGAACAATGCCGAGAGAAGCACAAGAGAAAAATGAGCTGCAGTTTTGAATATGTCAGGGGCTACTCCCAAATCAAATTAAGTTGAATTCATATATCCATTTATTTCTTTATTTCGCTTTCTTTCTTTCTTTCTTTCTTTTTCATTCATTCTTTTTTTTCTCCATTTCCCCCTTTCTGACTTTTGTCTCCCTTTCTTTCTTTCTTTCTTTCTTTCTGTGTCCCTTTCTTTCTTTTTCCATTTTTTCTCTCCCCATTTCCCCTTTCTTTCTTTCTTTCTTTCTTTCTTTGTTTCCTTCCTTCTTTGTTTCTTTCTTTCTCCCTCCCTCCATCCCTATCTCCCTTTCTTTTTCTCTATTTCTTTTACATTTTTTCTCCATTTCCCTGCTTTCTTTCTTTGTTCTTTCAATTTTCCTTTCTTTGTTTCCAAATTTGTTTATTTCTTTTTCTCTCCCTCCCTCCCTCTGCTTTCCTCCCTAGTTTCTTTCTTTCTTTCTTTCTCAATTTCCCCCTTGCCATCTTTCCTTCTGTCTTTCTTTCTCCTTTCTTTTCTTTCTTCCTGTTTCTCTCTCGCTTCCTCCCTCTCCCCTCCTTCCTCCCTCCCTTTCTTTCTCACTTTATTTTTCTCTTTTTCGTTTATCAGTCTTTCTTTCTGCATTTCCCTTGTTTCCTTCTTTCTTTGATTCTTTTTTTCTCTCTCCCTCCCTTCATCTCCTCCTTCCTTACTAAGTACCTTCTTTTCTTTCTTTTTCTCCCTCCCATCCTTCCTTTCTTATTTCTCCATTTCTTTTTTTCTTCCTTTCTTTCTGTCTTTCTTTCATTATTTTTTTTCTGTCTTTCTTTTCTTTTCTTCCGTTCTTTCTCTTTTCCTCTCTCTTCCTCCCTTTCGTTCTTTATCTTTTTTTTTCATTCTTTCTACATTTTCCCCTTTCTTTATTTCCTTTTTTCTTTCTACCTCCCACCCTTCCTTACTTTTCTCCCTCTTTCTTTGTTTTTTTTTTGTTTCCTTCTTTGTTTCTTTTTTTCTCTATGCGTCCCTCCACCTCCTCCTTTCCTTCATGCCTTCCTTTCTTCCTTAGTTCCTTCCTTTTTTCTTTCTTTTTTTCTTTCCATGTGCTGAAATTGTGCTTTCTTATTACGGATTACTTTTATACATCACTTCGAGTTGCATTAACTTCTGATTAAGATTTTATTGGATAAAAAAAGAAAGGAATCAAATGTTTCGAAGCTACAAAGCTACAAAGATATAAGATAGATATAAAGATAGATATAAACTAACCAGATAATAAAACGAGAAAAAAACAGCATTGACTTACCTGCACACTCTTCCAAAGAGCAGAGGGACTGTTTCTTGGCCATTCCGGTGCACTGCTTGCTTTGACCACCAGAGGTCGACAAACATTCCCGCACGCGTTCCCTGACGCCCTCGCCGCAGCTCGCGCTGCACACGCTCCACTCTTTCCAAGGGCCCCAAGATTCTGCACAAAATGACAATTCTTGATTTGATTCATGTTATTTTCCTTTATATGTTTGTTTGATTTTTCCCTTTGCAATTGCATGGCATATTAACTGTCACATTCTGTACTTTTCCTACTTTCATGTGTGAATTTTGCCCTCGCCGCCATGGTACCACCGTTATTATTGTCTCGACGTGTGAGAGTCCTTCTTTCATGTAGTGTTTAGTTACAGCTCACTTATGTCCCTACATATACTGCCTTGTCTTCTTTCTAGTTTTGTTCAGTTACAATTAACTGGAGAGCTGGTGCGTGTCACGATCAGAGTTAGTGTTCCAACACATCCTGCGTTGTCCTACTTCCATGTTTTGTTCAGTCAGAGTTAATTAGTGTTCTAACATATACTGCGTCTTCTTTCTTTCATGTTATTGTTCAGCCAGAGTTACTGTTCCAGCATGTCCATTTCCTGGTCTCATTGTCATGGCATTCTTGTTGTGGCTCTGTCCACGTGTGGCATGTTTGTGGTATTCTATTTCATGTTTTGTTCTGTTAGTGCTAGCTGATGTTGAAACATTATGTTGTAGTCCAACTCTTGCACATGTTCCGTATGTCCTCTTCTTCTGTGTTTTGTTTAGTCAGAAGTAGTTTAATTTTAGACATGTACCTTCTTACTTGCATGTTTTGTTCTGTTAGTGCTACCTGATACTGGAACATTATGTCGTAGTCCCACCCATGCTCATGTTATGTATGTCCTCTTTCTTCTGTGTTTTGTTCAGTCAGAAGTTGTTTAATTTTAGAGAAACACCTTCTTACTTTCATGTTCTGTTCTGTTAGCGCTAGCTGATGTTGGAACATTACTTCGTAGTTCCACCCATGCCCATGTTTCGTGTGTCCTCTTTCTTCTGTGTTTTGTTCAGCCAGAAGTAGTTTGATTTTAGACATGCACCTTTGTACTTTCACGTTTTGTTCTGTTAGTGCTACCTGATGTTGAAACATTACGTCATAGTCTCACTCATGCGCATGTACCGTATATCCTCTTTCTTCTGTGTTTTGATTAGTCAGAAGTAGTTTAATTTTAGACATGGACCTTCTTACTTTCATGTTTTGTTCTGTTAGCGCTAGCTGATGTTGGAACATGATGTCGTAGTTCTACCCATACGCATGTTCCGTATGTCCTCTTCCTTCCGTATTTTGTTCAGTCAGACGTGGTTTGATTTTAGACATGCGTCTTCCTACTTTCATGTTTTGTTCTGTTAGAGTTGGTTGGTGTTGCATCATATTGTAGTTGTTCCATTAATGCGTGAGTAATTTTCCTGTTTCGTCTTGTTTCCATATTTTGTTCAGTCAGTACTAGCTTGTGTCCTAAAATATCCTGCATCTTTTTGTTCGCTTAGACCTTTTATGTTGTGTTCAGTTTGAGCCTATTGGTGTTTATCTAGTAGTTCTGACATTCAAGCTCTGTTTTTACAAGGCAAGCATTTTCACTCTGACTCTTGTTGGTCCCGCTTTTTGCTCCCGTTTTTCCACCCGTCCGTTACTTATCTCCCTGTTTGTCTCCGGCTACAACCTGTTTTTGACCCCGACCACGTTTGCTCTCCCGTGCCGGCTTACGACCCGTTTTTTTATCCCGACCAGGTTTTTACCCTCCTGTTTTTCTGTCCTTGACACCACCATCTCCTGCCCTGGAAGATCCACTTCCGTATTCGGATCACGATCCGATTGTGTAATCGGCTTGCTTCCCGCATCCAGCAACACTGGATCGCGGGCGCTGCTCTTCCTCTCTCTATCAATAAACTTGTGGTTAACGCTACGCGTTTGGGTCCTGATTCTGTTCCGTTTGTGATAGGGGATCAGTCTATATGTGCGTACATGGTTGTGTGTCACTAGTAGGTGGCGGGTGGGGAGTGCGCGTGGCTTATACAGGAACCTCAAAATCAATAGGCCAAAAGTGAATATGAAATTCACGGTAAAAGAGTGCTAAATTTTGATCTTTTTATTTGTGAAACTATTTTTTTAAATACACCGTGCCTGGAAAAAAAAAACGTCTTGGACATTACCCAGAATCAGAAGTGCTCTTCAAGTGGTTTGAAGCCCAGAGACAAAATGGATATGGAGTGTCTCGCCAAAGTGTTTGTTTGCAAGCTCTCAAGATTGCACAATGAAATTTGAAGGTTTCAACGCCTCCACAAGTTGTTGTACATGTTTGTTTCTATTTCTTTTCTTTTTTGTAGCTATTTTTAAGCAGTTTTATGGTATCAGCTTCCATGTGAGGATTAACGTTAAGTTGTTATTAGATAGTTACTTTTCAGGTAACGTGCTACTTTTGGGTTTTAGTATTCCGGGGAGGGTAACGCAATTACTTTTTGAGTGAAGTAACTGTAACTAATAGTTTTTTTTTAAGTAATGCACCTGTCTCCGGTTACGACCTGTTTTGATCCCGACTACGTCTACTCTCCCGTTCTGGCTTACGACTTGTTTCCGACCACGTCTTGCTCCCCCAGTCCCGGCTACCGACCAGTTTCCCGGATATATGAATAAATAACGGTGTTAGTCTTCCCTCGAAAGAAGGTACAGGTACAGTAAGTTCTCGCCTTGACTCCTGTGCAGCAGAAGACAAGTCTGAGCCGGACTCGGCGATCGGCTGTAGTTGAAGACGAAACGGAAGCAGTACTTATTCCTCCCCGGGTGAAAAAGCGAGCAGTTGAATTCCGTCTGGTTCTCTCCCTGAGTCAGCCAATTGAAAGCCAAGTGGGCCGAGGACGTCTCCACCGTCCCTCCCGTCCCCGGGACGGCTCCGTCCTTGAACAGAAGGACCTTCCCGTCCACGTGGGCGCAAGGCGGCGTTAACAGTTTGACCCTCACGCTGCCTTCGCAACCGCTTTTATAGATGTTAGCGTTGTCCACCAGGAGTTTATAGGGAAAGATGTGGGACAGGTAAAGAGGACCCGAGTTTTTCAGTTCTTGAGGCGAATGCGAAGAGCGCAGGGACACTCGCACAAAATCTTTCTCGGTGAAGGGGAAAGCGCAGGGAAGCCGAATGGTCTGGAAGGGGAGAACCGCCATCGGTTGTTGCACGCGAGCTTGAACTTTGTTGATGTTTTTTCGTCCGATCTGGTTGTACTCCATGTAGCTGACTTCCAGGATCAGGGCGGGTTCTTGGAGGCCGGAACAGGGCCGGAAACGTTGGTTGGTGGAGATTCCGATCTGGGGACAAAACGGTACAGGAGTCGGTTTGTAAATGGAGGGGCTATCCTGCAATATCTGACCTAATCTAAATCTATCTAAATCTAATACAGTAAATCTCATTTAATCTGAACTGCTTTATAAATCTCAGCGTCTGAATGAGTGTGTGTATTTGCATGTCATTTATAGGTTCCGAAACAGCCAAACCGATTTCCAAGAAATCTGTCGTGTATTTTTTGTGTATTTTCTCTAAATTGTGTCATTGTCATGAACCAAAAACAGGATCAGGACCCAAACGCGTGACGTTTCTCACACAAGCCTTTTATTTTAAGTGAAATGGGGAGTCATGCACGTTAGGCATCAGTCTGGCGAGAAATGATAGGAGGCCAGAGGCCGACGAGATCGATACCAATTGCCCGAGTACAAAATCGGACAGATGGGGTTGATACCGGACAAGACGGGACGGACAGGATTGATAATGAAACAGGATATCGAAAATAAACAGGACAAAGTTAGAAGGGAACAAAACTGGAAACCAATATTAAACAGGACAAAAATAAATGGGAACATTACCAGACAGGGAATAGCAACGGGAAACAGGACCGAGTCAAAACCCACGTCTTGCTAGGCAGAGGTTCGTTGACGGACTGACAAAGGAAGGATGAGAGCACTGAGCTTAAATGGACGGAAAGCCAATCTGTCAATGAGCCGCAGCTGGCGCCACGCGGACGGCGCCAATTACAGTCATTCATTTTGTAATGTATTTTATTTGTCATTTATTTACTTTGATATTTATTTTGTTGTGTATTATGTCATTTTTTTGTTTTATATTTCGTAATTTATTTTCTTGTGTATTTTGATATTTATTTACTCTAATATTTATTTGTTGTGTATTTTTTCATGTACATTATGTCATTTTTTTTGTTGTGTACTTTCTCATGTATGTACATTTTAATATTTATATTGTCATTAATTTATTTCTGTATTAATTTTGTCATGTATTTCTAATGTCACGGTTGCCATGGCGCCCAATTGGCCCCACCCGTGTGGCGCCAGCTGCGGCTCGCTGACAGATTGGCTTTCCGTCTATTCAGGCTCAGTGCTCGCATTCTTCCTTTGTCAGTCCGTCAACGAACCTCTGCCCCGCAAGACGTGGGTTTTGACTCGGTCCTGTTTCCTGTTGGTATTTCCTATCCGGTATTGTTCCCGTTTATTTTGTCCTGTTTAATATCGGTTTCCAGTTTCGTCCCCGTCTAGTTTGTCCTGTTTGAATTCGATATCCTGTTTTGATATCAATCTTGTGTGTCCCGTTGTTTAATATCGGTTTCCAGTTTCGTTCCAGTCTCGTTCGTCCTGTTTAATTTCGATATCCTGTTTCAATATCAATCCTGTCTGTCCCGTCCTGTCTGGTATCGACCCCATTTGTCCCATATATGCGCAGGCAATTGGTATCGATCTCGTCGGCCTCTGGCTTCCTATAATTCCACGCCAGACTACTGCCTAACGTGCATGACTTCCCATTTCCAGTAAAATAAAAGGCTTGTTCGAGAAACGTCACGCATTTGGGTCATGATCGGGTTCCGGTTCTTGACAGATATATGGATTTTGTCATTTCTTTTGTCACTTTTTTATTTCTGTATTTATTTTGTCAAGTTTTTTTCTGTAATTTTCTTTGTATTTTGTCGTTGATTTCGTCATTGATGAATTTCTGTATTTATTTCTTTGTGTATTTTGTCGTTTCGGTCATAAGAAGCAGACAACAACTGGTACTCATGGTAGATTGCTAGATGTGCTGCAATATTCTCCATAATCTTTCTTGCTGTGAGTAAATAGGTTCCGTGTTGTGTTTGTAATATTCATTATCGCTTAACAAGGGGACTTGCCATCGTTATTAGGCGATCGGCTGAGGTATGCTTACCTGAAAAGCCCCTGATTGGTTCCCAATCCTGTCCACCGATATGTGGAAGGTGGGCCATTGTACCCGCAGTTCGGAACTCCACCACCAGACGGTAGTCTCCGAACCGTTCGAGTGCGTTTCGCTGGTCTGCTTGAGCAGGAAACGGAAAGTTCCTGCGTACAGGAAACGGGAGCAGCCGAGTTCCACCCTGCCGGCCGACTGCCGGTCGGAAAGATTCCGGAGCAAGACGGTTTTGTTGTTGTCCATGTCCACCAAGGACAGACTAAGATGTCGGATCAGGCTGCGGTTGGTTTCGGTGCTGAAATCCACAAAGACGCTAGCGTTGCTGAGGGCCACGTGGAAGGAGGGCCAGATGCTGAGCCCTGCCAAAGCTTGACAAAAATAAGACATCCGAGTTAAAGGGATACTGTGTAATAATTCATCACTAGAGGTCGCTGTATTTTAGAGTAGGGCTTAATTGTGCGTATTGAAAGAAGATGCATGTTAAGGTCTAACTTGGGTTCAGGGCTCCCTCACTTACGAGGACTTGGTCACCCTCCAAACCAGGTATGACCAAAGTCCGGCCCGTGATAAAAAAATGTACTGGCCCGCGGCCTCTATCAAAAAATTGATAATTTGTGGCCCTCCTGTAATGTTGACTACAGCATAGAATAAATTTGTACAGAAAATATATATGTATCACCATTTCACCAGATGATGGCAGTAACCCTTTGACCCCCTTGCCCTTGGCTTTATATAAGAATTTAAGCCCATCCCATTTCTGACATGGCAACTGTAAATGAAAAAAGAAAAGTTGACTGTGAGGGCCGCTGCTTCCAGGACAATTAGAAATTGGAGTATTTCTTAACCGTAATCCGAAACAACTGCGTCTGCCTCATCCGACAAGAGACTGCGGCTGTTCTACAAGAAAATGATATCAAGAGGCACTGTCAGATGAAACATGCTGACGGCAAAAAGCTAACTAGAAACAAACGCTGTGAAAAAGTGAAGCAACGTGAAGCTGTTTTAACGGCACAGCAGCGCTTTTTCCACAAGACTCCCCGAGCCAAATGAAAATGCTACAAAGGCGAGCTACAAGGTAGTGATGATGATCACCAAGCACTGTAAACATTTTCAGCTTACCAAATCTGGCCAGCTTTCTGAAAGGTTTGGACACCCCGGCTCTAAACGTTCAGCCCAAACAAGGAGAAAACTAATCAGAGAAGCAAACACAAGGTCTGTTAGATGACCTGCAGGCACACACAGCTGAGGTGGAACAATCTGTGCACAAGACAACTATTAGCGTACTCTGTATAAATCTGACCTTTGTGGAAGAGTGGCAAGAAGAAAGCCCTTTCTGAAAGAAGACCATAAAAAAGGCTGTTTGATATTTTCAAGAAGCCACATGGGCGACACAAATAACATCTAGAACAAGGTGCTCTGGTCAGATGAGACCAAAATATAACTTTTTGGGCTGAATGCAAAGCATTATGTTTGGCACACAACCTTGAAAACACCATTCCCACTGTCAAGCATGGTGGTGGCAGCATCATGCTCTGGGGTTGCTTTCCTTCAGCAGGGACTGTAAAGCTGGTTCGAGACGGGTCGACGAAGCAAAATACATAAAGAAAATCATCAATGGAATGGTTACAACTAACAATATAAAGGTGTTGGAATGGCCAGGCCAGAGTCCAGACCTCGATTGTGTAGACCATTTTTGGAAAGATCTGAAAAAAGCTCTGCACAAACGATCACCATCAAACCCTAAGGAACTTACTTTGCATGGAAGAAAAGGACAATATTTCTATTTCACGAAGTGCAAAACTTGTAGAGTCCAACCCAAAAAGTCTTGTGGATGTGATTGCAGCAAACTGAGTTGTACAAAGTAATAACACTAGGGGGGCAATACTTTTGCAACTCCTATTTTTCATTTTTTAATTTGTTAGCACAATATAAAATGGTGAATAAATGTGTTCTTTTTTCACAATGGTGTCTCACATGTGGTTGATTCTTAGAAATGATTTTGAGTTTTCATTTATAAGTTTGAACACCGAGATAAGTCAAAAAGTTCTCGGTGGTGGGATACTTTTTCATGTCACTGTACTCAAAATAAAGAAATACTTTACAGTACTTTCAATTTCTTAAGGACACCTCAAACAGCGCTACTCACCTTTAAGATGTACTATTTCTTTATTTTATTGACAGTGGTTATTGCATTTTGCAAGCTTCTATTTGCTAGAACCAAGAGTGGCTAGAGAAGAAAACAGAAGAAAAAAACAGAAGTGGTGGCGGTCCACGTACCATATGCCAGCATCCCGAGAAACAGAGAGAGCAGCGAGACAGCTCGCGGCATTCCGATCTCCCTTTTCTTACGCCACACTTCATGGCCCGCTTATTTTTTACCACGTCGGACGTCTGAAAACACAAAAATGTGTTTAAAGAGCTCATAAAGCCTATGAAAGCTGAAAAACATGTAATTCAATTATTATTTATAAATAAAACATTTTACCAAATTTGTTTGGGAACACAAAAATTAAAATTAAAGGGACAGTGCGTGTGCCTCTAAGGGTAAAAAAACTTCATTAAAAAACAAAAACAAAAACAAAAACAAAATAAATTATATATATTCGCTTATTAGGTTAAAAATGTTCTTTTTGCATTTAAGAATAAATATACATGCGGATATCTATATATTACTACATATTTCTTTTTATATTGGTCTTTAAATAGATGAGTTGCATCAAATTAGCTTTGAAATACTCACAATCAAAGTAAAATATATTAGGTTTGTTTTTCAGCACTAAATTTGATAGTTTTGTTGCAGTATATTTAGTATATGTGCAATATTTCTGTAGTAATATTTTTGCAGTATTTCCGTGGTAGTATTTCTGTAGTGTTTCTATAGTTGTATTTTTGTACTATCTCTATGTTAGTGCTACTGTAGTATGTTTGTAGTATCTTTAAAGTAACCTAGGTGGTTAAGGGATCTGTAAACTGTGATTACTGTAGTAATATTTGTGTAGTATTTCTGAAGTATTTTTTTAAATAAAGCAAAATAAAATGTATTAGGCCACTACTTTAAGCATTTATTTTGATATTTAGTTGTGTTTTGTTATTTTTGTTATATGTGAAGTATTACTGTAGTCGTATTTATGCAGTATTTCCGTAATAGTATTTTTGGAGCATTTCTATAGTACTATCACTGTAGTATGTTTCTAGTATCTTTGAAGTAACCAATGTGGTTAAGGGATCCGTGAACTGTGATTACTGTAGTAATATTTTGGTAGTATTTCTGAAGTATTTTTTTTTTAAATAAAGCTAAATAAAATATATTAAGTCACTGCTTTAAGCATTTGTTTTGATATTTAGTTGTGTTTCGTTATATTTACTATATTTGAAGTATTTCTGTAGTAGTATTGATGCAGTTTTTTGGTAATATTTTTTGGGAGTATAGAGTATTTTGGAGTATTCATATAGTATTTATATAGTAGTATGTTTCTAGTACCTTTGAAGTAACCAAGGTGGTTTAGGGATCCATGAACTGGGATGACTTTAGTAATATTTTGGTAGTATTTTTTTCAACATTAAAGCAAAATATTATATTAGGTCACTGTTTTAAGCATTTATTTTGACACTTAGTTGTGTTTTGTCATATTTATTGTATGTGAAGTATTTATGTGGTAGTATTTAGGTAGTATTTCCGTAATATTTTTTGGGGAGTATTTACACAGTAGTATTACTGTAGTATGTTTGATGTAAAGACACTTGCATTTTCAATCGAAATAATAATAATAATAATAATAAAATGTATGTCCTTTTCCTTACCAACATTACTAATATAACTAAAAATATGATAAATAAAAATAAATAAATATGTAATCATTTTGTTAGGGTCAATAATCACATCATAAAACATACTTTCACCGAATTTATTCAAAATAAAATAAAATAAATTCGTCCGATTTCTGGTCTTTGAAAAGAAAAGAACAAGGGGGGGTTCTCGGGGAGAGGGAATCCCGCGCAGACACGCTCAGTATTTTCAAGCAAATTGCAACTTTTTCCATTAAAAAACATATAAGAAACCAAAACATCTAGATTCAAATTGGTTACTCACGCGTGCGTCCACACCGATTTGATCCGCATTCCTCTGCGTTTTCGTTCCGGAATTAGTATTGTGTCGTTCGCGAACGGAGGGACTCTGCGAGCCGGCTCTTGGAAGTGATCGACGGGAGCCGGCTCCCCGCCAATCAGGAGCCGGTACGCTTTAATTGGTGATTTGTCACATTTGCTTTGGTAAGCGTTTCATTAATACCCTTTGTATACTAGGCCAGGGGTCTCCAACGTGGTGACCACAAACACAAGGGTCCCCCCTAAGGACAGTTGAGGTGCCTGCTTACCAGTGCTGGGTCCTTGTGATTTTCCAGTGAAATTGTATTTTTATTTACCTATTTTTTTCATCTTTCTCTCTTTCTTTTCACTGTTCATTTCTCTCTTTTTCACTTTCTTTCTCCCTTTTTTCTTTCTCTAGTGTCTCTTTCTTTGGCTCTGTCTCTCTTTTGCCCTCTCTCTCTCTCTCTCTCTCTCTCATCTTTTTCACCTTTCTTTCTCTACTTTCTTTGTCTCTCTCTTTTTTTACTTTCTTTATTTCTCACTCCTCTTTCTCTTTTCACATTCATTGTCTCTTTTCTCTTCCTCGCATCCATTTTTCTTACTCTATTCTATATCTCTTACCTCCATTTGTCTTTCTTTCTTCCATTTGTCCATTGTTTGTTCGTTTTCTCTCTGTCTGTCTCTTTTTTTCTTTCTTTCTTTCTTTCCTTCCTTCCTTCCTTCCTTCGTTCCTACTAATTCTATATAAATCAAGTCAAGTCATGTTTATTTGTATAGCCCTTAATCACAAAGAGTCTCAAAGGGCTGGGCAGACCACATATTATTGCAAACCACAGACTACTATTACAACATCCCCTCACCTGACACCTTCATCCACCTGCTACTCCAACTGACCAATTAGTCATGTCACACAAAAGGTAAATACAATGTACTTTTTCCTTCACATGTGTATTTAATTATAATGTTATTTAATCATAATACATATAAGTTGTACTTCAGAACATCTACCTGTGAAAAAAAAGTTTAGATTTGTTGGTCATTTAGTAGTACATACCATTTTTCTATTTGTTAATAAGAACCGAGAGAGCATGCTCAGTGGGCTCTCCAGCCCATATGTGATTGGCTGGATTAAAAACAGAGATTTTGATCATTCCAAGGGTAGTTCTGTCAAAAAAAGCAATTTCTTTGTATGAAAATAACCCTACTTCCTGAAATTAACCTGGTTATAACATAGTAATAATTAGTAATAACACGAGTTATTGTAGAAATGCATATGCAATTAGGTGGCCTTTGCGCCAATTATTAACAAAAAAATACTCTCGGCTCGAAAAATGCTGGAGATTCCTGCAGTAGGCTAATATGGACTAGTGTTGTGTCATTCGTGAACAAAACGGCTTGTAAGCCGGCTCTGGGGAGTTAACAACCGGCTCCCGAACAATCAAAAACCGGTTCTCTTCGAGACGCTTCTGTTCTCTTGTGATTATTTGATATGCATTAGTTCCCCGTGGACTCAGTTGTTTACTTTAAATTTCTCGAGTATATAAAAGGTTTAAATTGTTATGCTTTATATTATTAATTTTTGTAGATCTGTAAAGATTTTGATCGAGGTTTCCTGTGTTTTTTCCAGGGATAATGTGTTTCGTGGTTAGCTTTTTTATATAAAAATGTCAAGTTTATTTGTGTAGTTCATAGTTTGTTGTTGCCTCGAAAAGTCCTTATGTGTAATCGTCATTCTGTTGTTTTTTCTGGTGTTTGGTGTGGCTTGACTTAAAAGTTGCCCAGAATTAAAAGGTTCAAAGTTTAAATGAGTAAAAGTCCATGGTAGAGTGAAAAACTAAATGCTATTATGATTTTGTAAAATATTTCATAAAAATTATTATGATTATATTGGTAATATACTAATTCATTTATTTATTTTTATATTTTATATTTCAAATAAAATATGAAAAAAATAAGTAATAGTACAAAAACAAAAAAAGCATTTTCAATTATTTTATTTTTGTATTTTTTATTTTCAGAGTCAAATATAAGAAGATAAAAAATGAAGAATACTTTGATTATTTTTGTGGTTTTATTTTTAATGTATACATTATATATATATATATATATATATATAT
The DNA here is from genome assembly GCF_059441175.1 of Urocampus carinirostris. Lineage (NCBI taxonomy): Eukaryota > Metazoa > Chordata > Actinopteri > Syngnathiformes > Syngnathidae > Urocampus > Urocampus carinirostris. Next base: position 16,283,098 of record NC_142365.1, read on the forward strand.
ATATATATATAATTTTACCAATTACATGTAAACAATATAAAGGAAAAAAAGTATTGTAAATATTTTGAAATATTATTGGTTGTATACTTTTTAGCCTGTATTTAAGTTTTTGTGTAAAAAATATATGAAAAAACTGAAAATAATATTTAAAAAAAGATGTATTAAAAAATGAAAAAAGTACAATTTAAATTACTTTTAATGTTTTTATCTTCGTGTATTGTTTAAAATATATTTTCTATGCACTTTTCTTATACATTTTAAAAAATGAAATTAAGAAAAATACTGTTGTTATCACGGTTCATGGATTCCCTAACCACTTGTGTCGTATGGGCACCACTTTCCTGTGGTGTGTCTTGGCCAAGTACAGTCTGGCAGCACCCAACCCTTTCCAGGCTAATCTTTTTTGGTAGGGGTTTGCTCCCCCCACGTGAAACAGATAGTATTGCTTTCCATGGTTACCAGTAGCAGGAGAAGCCTGCTGATCTGACTCAGATACAGCACCTTCATCATCTGGTCGCTGTTATTTTACAGTGTAAATCGTTATCCCACACTTTCAATATAGTACAATTTTAAAAAAGGAGAAATACTGAAAATTAGCCCACAGTTTTTGTTTTAAAAACAACAATAAAAGAAATAAAATAAAATGCGAAATGATGACACATTTTTGAGAAAAAAATCTTGTACACAGGCTTTGATATTCCACCATGTCACTAATTTATCTTTGACAGCAAACTTCCTTCTGTGCATTTAGCATCGTTACGCTAATCTGCACTTCCTCGTTTCAGACATAAGAAGCACGTGGCCATTTAATCTAATCAGCGCCGACATACTTTGATTTCACCTCTAGAAAAACCATCTTTAAAGATGAAAAAAGATGAAAGCAATAAAAAAGAAGCAGAGGATTTTATTATTTTTTGTTATTTACAGATTTTTTTTTTATACTGAGTCTAGGATGGAGATAAAAATCTTCAAAAGAGGTTGGGGTAGAAACGCAAGCCCTCCACCGAGTCGTCTCGACAAAGGTGGCCCATCTTCTCGGCCAGGAGCAATCTGAGAAAGGATAATGGAAACAATTTCAGTTTAACAAAAGGCGAGCAGCCAATAAGGGTTAACTAGCAAATTCAATTTCAGGTAAAATTATTCTTTAGTGGTTGACTGAGTCTGTTTAACCCTCCTACCAATACAGTGGAACCTCTACTTACAAATGTCTCTACATACAAAAGTTTCAGGGTACAAGGTATCTGAACAGAAAAATGTTACCTCTAGTTACAAAGGCGTTTCAAGATACAAAGTCAAAAATACAGTAGAGTACGCGCAGCCATTCACTGCTCCCATGGTGTTACCTGGCAACCGATGCGGCATGCTCTTGGTCAAGTCAAGTTTCTTTGAGACGCCCTTAATCACAAGGAGTCTCAAAAGGCTGCACAGTCCACAGACTATATCAAACTATAGACTCTTATTACACCATCCCCTGATCTAAAACCTACATGAGGGCACGGAAAAACTCAAAAACCTCAACATGAGGTAAATGAAGAAACCTTGAGAAGGGACCGCACATTTTCTCTCTCTTTACTTCTTTATTTATTCAAAGCGAGGGCATTCGTCCTCTTCCTGCTCTGTAACTAGTATACTGTATGGTATCGCTATGAAGAGCTATCATTTACAATGGACCTCACGGAAGACATGCAGAAAAGCAGAAGCCATTGGATCAGTTTTTCAACAAACGCGAGGCACAAGATACTGCTGAGGACCAGTAAACAAAAAAGGCCAGTTAAAAGAAAAAGATAATAATTCTTTTTTTTAAAAATGTGACTCTCTTTTTATGTTCATTGTGCGTTAATCTAATTATAACATGTAAAATATACTTTTGGGGGCTTACATTTAAAAGGCGTCTCTACTTACAAATGTTTCAGGTTAAAAAGCTTCTCCCAGAAAGAATTAAATTCTTAAGTAGAGGTACCACTGTAATAACATAGTGATAACGTGATATGTTGATATTTTGTTTTTCTGTGCTAGCAAATGACAAAAAGTATCTCTCAGCTTTAAATTGCTGTAGAGAAAATAAAAATGTAGCATATTCCCTAAAAATTCAATCAAATTTTCCAAATTTTACAAACCCTCATGACGAGTAGCGATAATGATCAAAAGCTTTTATTTGATAGAGATGCTTACCGCTCTTTTGACAAAAGGACAGAGAGACCTAAAAGTTTGGCAAACTCCTCTGCTGTTAAAGAGCCTTTCTCCGACACCTGAGAACAGACAAGGACGTTAAAAGATAATCCTAAATATACAAAATGTGAAGAAAATAGAACATGTTTTTTTTGCATCAAATCTATCTGTATTTCAAAGGTATTCCAGATTGGAGGTAAGATCTTGAGCCCGGGCCCAAAGCAGCTCGATATCTGGGCCGGGTTCCGGCTTAAAATGTCAATCATTAAGTTGGGCCGGTTGGGCTTCTCTCTCGCCGTTTATTTTTATTTATTTTTTAATTTTCTTCGTGGAGGATCTACACAGCATGCACTTATTTCGATTCAAGTCATTATTTAGATAAAGAAAATGCTAACCAAAACTATCAGTTTAACTCCAAATCACTAAATCCAAAGACATTTTCATCCTGTGTGTTGGGGTTAAAGACACACGGCTTCCTCCTTCCACCTCCCTCATGTCAGACGTCCTTTCCACTTCTTGCCAATAGCTTAGAAGCTTTACAAGCTGTTTGCTTTTAGCCAAATATGTCACTATTTGCAGCTTGTCATCCGCAGAAAATGATTTTGTTTTTGGTGCCATTTTGTTCAGTTTCACCTTCACTTTGGCTGCAAACTGTTTATTTAGGCGCTGCACTTGCAGTGCACACTTGATTTGAGAGGCTTGGCTCCAACTAAACCCCAAGCTGCATGGATCAGCCGAAACACACATTTCTGAACTGAAGTACGCACAGCCGAAGTAAAGCTTCGTGTTTACTTTGGAGGCAAATTTAAGCTTCGGGTTTATTCCGGGCTCGTATATCAAATCAAATTAATCCATCGGCTTTGGGCGGGTTCAGGTTTATATACCCGCGACTCAGGTCAGGTCGGGCTGAATTTTTTAGGCCCGATCTTACCTCTATACCATATATTTTCCAATGCATTTTGAAGACGGCATGTCCGTGTTACATGTCGAAGTGTCCTTGGGTAAGACACTGAACCCCTAATACCCCCAATAAGCAGGTTAGCGTCTTACATGGCTGCAATACAAAGCCGCTATTGGGAAATGTGGAGCACATTGTAAAGCGCTTTGGGAAGTCATTGACTTGAAAAGCGCTATATAAATGCAGATAATTTCATTTCATTTCATTTCATTTCTTGTCTGGCGTCATAGGAGGAACACTATGACCTGTCATCAATAAATCCCCACAATATGCAGATTGGTAACATTTGAAACATCAAATTTCATATTGCCAGAAAAAACTTGTCCTAGACCACAATATCATTGGAAAGTTTTCCCTCTTCACCTGTAATTCTATGGCTAAAGGGGGAAAAATGCGCGAAAAAGAGTTTGGGACACATGCTTATTCATCAAGTCTGATGACTAATGTTTCTGTATTTTTTCCTTCCAGTGAAGACAGGGGTGTCAAACATGAGGCCCACAGGCCAGATCAGCCACCCCAAGGATTTTTTTAAAATTTGTCCCGCGAGAAGCACAAGATAAAATATGTGTGCTTGTTGTTGACAGTCAGGTTCCGCTTGGAAAGCAACTGGAACTGCATCATTTTCTTACTCATTCACTCTATTTCTCTCTTTCTTTCCTTTTTCTCTCGCTTTCATTTTTTCCTACCACTAAGTAAAATTCGTTTGACACCCCTGATTAAAAACAATACAAAATAGTTCAATACAATACAAAAAGACAAAAAATAGCATTTCTGCTACTGATTAATATAAGACACAACTTAAATATTGTAACATTCTGTGTTATGTAGGGACCTTGAACATGATTTCAAATGTAACCGCCTCGTGGGTCATTATGACCCGAAGGGACTTCTTTTTTTTTTGAACAGCTTGAATGTAAATGGTAATAAAACAACATTTCATTTTTTCTGCTGCTAGAAAAAGTCATAAAGTACGAAGGGGATTATGTGGGGGGTCATGATGGTAAGGCGCCCGCTTTGAGACTGGGAGGTCGGTGGTTCGCGCCCCGGCCGAGTCATTCCTAAGACTTAAAAAGTGGTCGGCGGCGCCCTCTGTTGGCTGCGGCTGCATCGGCTCGCTACAACGGGTCAGGTGCAATCGACATTTCGTTCTGTGTACATTGTTACACAGAATGACAATACAAGGAAATTATTATTATTATTATTATTATATTATTTGGACCCGAAAACAACAAAAGGCTTAATTAGTCAAAGTGGTTACGAGTGTTTTAAGCAAAGTAGTTTTGTTTTGTGGAGATTGCCTAGGTGTTGTGTTGCAGGTGGATGTAGTAACGGTATAACAAAAGGCGGCCAGCCAATAGGGGGTTAATGAGCAAAAAAACGACTCACGGAAAGCTATTGGCGGCAAACCGGGACAGATCAACTAACGAAAGGTGGAATAACGCTAAGGTAGTTGATCAAAAATCTGGAGTTAGCAGCCAGACTAATCGGGAACCAACAACGTAAAGCACCGAAGGCTATGTCGAAAAATGCAAAGTCGGCTAGGAATAAGCCAAGGGACTCCACAAAACTGACGCTAACACCAGGCTAGCCGAAAAATCATGCGGTGAGCAGCCAGGCTAACCGGGAACCAACAACGGAACCCGGCTACAGTGAAGAATGCGAAGCCGGCTGTGAATAAACAAACCGAGGAACACGTAGAAACTGAAGCTAGTCGATCAAAATCCAAATTTAACAAATTAAAAAACCATAGTGGTGAGCCAAAGATTTCAGCCAAGTGACTCTGAGGATTGTCTAGAGAAGAAAACACGAAAAAAAAGGTGATGACCTGCTATGGTGCATGACGCTGAGGGATGAAGCAAACATTGCTTATAAGAAGCAGCTAAAAATAAAAATAGCAGCTATTGGCAAGCCATAAGCCTACAGAGGTTATCATAAGTGGCAAGAAAAGGAAACCATGGAAAAAAGTGGACAACGCCTGAATGAAAGGACTCGGGCTAAAATGTGTGCAGTAAGTGGCCATTACGTGCTAACAGCATCACTAGGACAAGATAGCTTTGAAAAATTGTCATTTGACCTACTGTAGTATCAAGATGGCTACCAAACATCTCGGCTTCTTCGGGTTGTGTCATCATTACACATTTCTGAATCAACAATCTTCTGTATGAAATGTGTTTTTGCATATTCTTTGAATCAATAGCGTGTTTTTGAAATGAACGAAATATTTTGACACTGCTCTGGGTTGATATCCATTAAATCACTTTAAGATAAAACCGTTTACTGGATATCTTGTGGAGTGTGTTTGCAAGAGTATAGCTCACATTGTCCAATGCCGAGGCGATCATTTCCTCTTCGCTGTGAGACTGCAGCTGGACCACCATCACGCCGCTATCGAATACTCGCAGCCTGCGCCAGGAAAAATAAAGGGACAGTGTGTAATATTGGACCGTAAATCTCACTACTGTACTGCAACAGGTACTACAAAGCACAAGGAAGACTACAAACTACGGATTCTAAGTGGATAAGTAAGTCAATCAGAGGCGTGTTCAGGAGAGTAATCAGACATGTAGTCGCTTGTTAATCGCTTGCCGCGCACTGCTGAACGTTTTGTAATCGCTCACTGTGATTGCCTTACTGATCCAAAATGGCCGACGACAGTACAATGGATTTCGTTCTACAGCTTGCTTTGAGCGAGTTGGCTGATATGAGCGACAGTTCGCATATTGACACAGTTAAGGTTATCCTAAACGCAGTGGAAGGGTCATACCTGTCTTGCATTGTTCACAAACATTACCAGGCAATGTAAGACGATATATTACATCGCCAACAGCACTCGTCAGGGTGAGATCCTCCATGTTCAGCACTGTCGACGCCATGTTGGAAATCAAAGTAAGCGGTCTTTCTCCCGTGATTACTCGGGCACGCGAGCGCTCAATAATCATTGGCCGTTCAGAAGCTAGCGATAGCTAGCGATAGCAATCGCTCACTCTCCTGAACACGCCTCAGGATTACTTATTAGATTACAATTTTATTTAAAAGTATATTTGCATATATAGTGCTGTGAAAGAGTATTTGCACTCTCCCCGAATTCTGTGGTTTTTTTTTTTGTATATTTATCACTCACAAAGGTTTCAGATCATCAAAATAATCATAATATCACACTGAGACAACCCAAGGAAATATAAAATGCAGTTTTGAAATGTTGATTCCATTTTAAGGCACAAAAGAAATCTAAATCTGGCCCTATGTGAAAAGGTAATTGGCCCCTAAATCTAAAAGTGCGTTGGGCCACCTTCGGCAGCAATAACAGAAATAGTTTACAATGATTGGTAATGAGTCTTTCACAATGCTGTGGATTTGGGCCCACTCTTCTTAGCAAAATTTAGAGGAGGATTTGCATAGGTGTTTTTAAATGATCCAAGAGCTTTTGAGTTTGAAGATACTAACTGATGGCGGAACGTTCTCCTTCAGGATCTTATGATAAACACCAGAATTTATTATTCTGTCAACCATAGCAAGTTGTCCTAGTCCGGGGGCAGCAAAGCAACCCAGACCATCACACTGCCACCACCATGCTTTACAGTTGGCATCATGTTTTTTCTTTGACAATTGCTGTGTCATTTTAGCGCCAGAAGTAACAGGCTTCACACTTGCCAATAAGTTCAAAATTTGACTCATTAGTCCACAGAAAGTTTCTCCAAAAGTCTTGAGTATAATCAAGATGCTCTTTGGCAATTGTGAGACAACTGTTTGTGTCCTATTGTGACAGCAGTGTTTTTTGCCTGGGAACTTTCCCATGGATGCCATTTTGGCCAGTGTCTTTCTTATAGAGGAGTCATGAACACTGACCTTAACTTAAGCATGGCAAGGCCAGCAGTTTTTTGGATGTTTTTCAAGATTTCTTCAAACCTTCAGATTCAATTCAAGTGATTACCTGTTTCAACACAGGCGGTGGCCAACAATTTTGAGTGTGGTGTGTGGAATTAAACTCAGCATTTCCAAAACTGTGGTGAGTCACAGTTACAGTGGAACTGAACAATATTACTTTGAAACAGGGCAAGTTAGGCCTACATTTTTCTCACGGCACTGTACGTAATGCGCTGATAGACAAATGGTGTCTCTCATAATTCCAATTACTGACACTAGAGAGACAGAGAGAGATGAGAATCACACACGACATGCATGCACATTGTTGTAACTTCAGTATCTGTTGCAAAGATCGTACAGATTGCATGTTTGTCACGCTGTTTTACAGGTAAAAGCGCTTTTTGGTCTGTATTTTCTGTCTCCTTAAATGTAGCCCTCATTTTGAATTCAATTGGGTGAGCCTGCAGTTTTGTGTGGCTGCTTAAGTGTGTGCATATTGCAGCACAGTTAAGCGTTATTTGATGCGTTCAAGGATGATTATTTCACTTGATTGTGTTCTTTATGTATTTTGCAGGTAATTGTTAGTATCACTATATGATAATTGTATTGTTATATCGTGAGAATGTTCATTCAGTATTATAAATCTGAATAGTATAAAGAGGTTTGGCATTCCCACTTTAAACAAGTAAAACTTGAACAAATTACATCCCAGAGTTTTTGGGAATTTTAGGGCAGCATTAGCTCAGGAGGTAGAGCGATCGTCTTGGGATCAAGAGGTGGATTCCCGGCTCCTCCGTGTTATATATCGAAGTGTCCTTGGGCAAGACACTGAATCCCTAATGCCCCCAATAAGCAGGTAGGCGCCTTGCATGGCTGACTCCCTATTGGTGTGTGAGTGTGTGTGTGAATGGGTAAGTGTGGAGCACTTTGGGAGGTCTTCATTGACTTGAAAGGGGTTTATAGACCATTTACCATTTTAGAAACGGAAAACTTGGTCTGTTTAAAACAATATTAGTTTCGCTTTTTATTTTTGCATAACCAACTATACGACGTGATTAAAATTGTAGCACATTTTTGTGGGACTACAAGCAAGTATCTAACCTTGGTTTCCCCCAATTCTTTTTCAAGGTTATATTGTTTATATAGCTTGAACAAAGTATGTTAGTACTCATTTTATTTATAGTATATTCACTTGTTATTTTATTTGCATCTTTGTTATTGGAGTGATCCAAAAGTAAATGAAAGTAATTCCATTACTGTAATATCATGATATTCGGGTTATGTTACTAATTATATTTTTAAAAAGGTAACTAGTAACTTTATCAGATTTTAAAGTAAACTTTCCAACGCTGTCTCTAGGTGAGCCTAAATGCATGTTTTTATGGTAATTAATGTATTGTTGCTCATTATTCAAAACAATAATTTTGTTATTTTTAATGGATGATTTTTTTTTTTACGTGTAACGTTTTTGGTCTTGCCATTTTTGTCAAGTGGACATCTACAATGTAGGGCAAATAGTTGGACATAAAATCTCAGGAAGTGGTCAGTGAAAAACAGGAAGCCGGACAGGAAAAGCCAGGCTGGTCTTATTCCAGGATGGGAAGTCGATCGCTGCTTAGCCAAACGAGATACTTTTGCTACTTTTGCTGAGAGTGTAGCAAAACACTTATTTGGATTTTTTTCTAAAACATTTAACAAAAAGTTTGCCCTTTTCCTTCATTGTTATTTATGGTACTTACCTTAAGTATATTGCTGCCAGGCCTGGAGGGGAAATACTACATTTCTTCTATGGCAGCATTACGCTTCCATAAGATTTCATATTTAAAAACGGCAGAATCCTCTATTTCTTTCTTTTAAAATACAATATATCGATTCCAAGCTATAACGCGGTTGGCATTTCACAGTTTTGCTACTTGCAGGGTTAAATGTAATCACTTTGGAAGGACTTTCAAATCCAATTCTCCCAGTGCCATTAAAAGAAGAAATCTGGCTCCAAAGAACAGAAGCCTAAACCTTGGTTTCAAACTCTAACTCTCGCCCCAACCTTATTTCGGAACCCTAAAATCGGATTAAAACATTAACTTGCAGCCCAAACTCTAGCTCCTAACCCTACACCTAACCATAGCCCTTAAACCCCTTTTTGGAAGCTTCTAACCCTAGTCCAACGCCTGACCTAAGAAACATGGCAACAATTTCAAGCATTTACAAGCACTTCAAACCTTGAAAACGCAACATTAAAATTGAATCACTTTCAAGGATTTGAAGCGCCCGTACGAACCCCGTACTTGACTGAATTGCATCTTGCATCGTGTTCTGCATTCTGACCGGCTAAACAGTCTCTTTATTTTCAACTCACATTAATGATTTAAGTCATCTTTTGAAAGTAGAGCCAGTTTTATATATATATATATATATATATATATGTAAGAAAAAAAGAACAGTTTACAATACTGTTATTTGTTAAACGAATGTTTGGGCCTCTAAATCATTGGCTGCTCTCTGCCCAGTCTGGAGGAAATAGCCTGCTTGCGATACCGCAGCAGAGCCACCAACATCATAAAGGAATCCTCTCACCCCGGCCACCAGCTCTTTGACATGATGCTCACTGGTAGGCGCTACAGGTCCCTTAATACAAGGACTAACAGGCTCACAGACAATTTCTTCCCCCGGGCCATCACCACCCTAAACAAGCACGCAAAACTGCGAAAAATATATATCTAGTGGCATTGAAAAAAGGGCACTCGTATATTATTTATCAATTTATTTAGGAATTTATTTTGCTGCTATATGTTATTGCACTATTTATTCATTGCATTATTAGTACAAAGTAGGCCGGTCTCCATGCATCTTGTAATTATTTATTCCCGTTCATCCTGACATTTATCTTATTTTTCTCTTAAGTCTTTATTAGGTGTTTATCCTCAAGTACCAAAATCTAATCTAGCTGCAAACAATGTTTACTACGATGTTAGCAGTGACAATAGATTTCTAATTCAATGTCATTGTGTAATAATTGTCTCATCTCATCAGCCGTACCGCTTATCCTCATTAGGGTCGCGGGGGGGCTGGAGCCCATCCCAGCCATCTCCGGGCAGTGGGCAGGGGACACCCTGAACTGGTTGCCAGCCAATCGCAGGGCACACGGGGACAGACAACTCACTCGCTCATTCACACCTAGGGACAATTTGGACCGGTCAATTCACCTGAAATGCATGTTTTTGGAATGTGGGAGAAAACCGGAGTGCCCGGAGGAAACCCACGCAAGCACGGGGAGAACATACAAACTCCGCACAGGAAGTCTGGAGCTGGATTCGAACCCACGCAGGAGGTTCCCATGACATGAACTGTGCCGCACATGCGCTAACCACTGCGCCGCCGTGCTGCCCATTGTGTAATGATTGTAAAAAATAAAAATAAAACAAATACAGCAATCCCTCACTGTATCACAGTTTACTTTTTGCAGTTTTCAAAGATTATAATAATTGTAATTAAAAAAAATTATACAGTACAGTACCTTTATTTGTCAAAAATGCTTGAGCATGTTTATAGGGTTAGTTCTTTAGTTTTAATATACAGGGAGTGCAGAATTATTAGGCAAATGAGTATTTTGACCACATCATCCTCTTTATGCATGTTGTCTTACTCCAAGCTGTATAGGCTCGAAAGCCTACTACCAATTAAGCATATCAGGTGATGTGCATCTCTGTAATGAGAAGGGGTGTGGTCTAATGACATCAACACCCTATATCAGGTGTGCATAATTATTAGGCAACTTCCTTTCCTTTGGCAAAATGGGTCAGAAGAGGGACTTGACAGGCTCTGAAAAGTCAAAAATAGTGAGATATCTTGCAGAGGGATGCAGCACTCTTAGAATTGCCAAGCTTCTGAAGCGTGATCATCGAACAATCAAGCGTTACATTCAAAATAGTCAACAGGGTCGCAAAAAGCGTGTAGAAAAACCAAGGCGCAAAATAACTGCCCGTGAACTGAGAAAAGTCAAGCGTACAGCTGCCAAGATGCCACTTGCCACCAGTTTTGCCATATTTCAGAGCTGCAACATCACTGGAGTGCCCAAAAGCACAAGGTGTGCAATACTCAGAGACACGGCCAAGGTAAGAAAGGCTGAAAAACGACCACCACTGAACAAGACACACAAGCTGAAACGTCAAGACTGGGCCAAGAAAAATCTCAAGACGGATTTTTCTAAGGTTTTATGGACTGATGAAATGAGAGTGAGTCTTGATGGGCCAGATGGATGGGCCCGTGGCTGGATCGGTAAAGGGCAGAGAGCTCCAGTCCGCCTCAGACGCCAGCAAGGTGGAGGTGGGGTACTGGTATGGGCTGGTATCATCAAAGATGAGCTTGTGGGGCCTTTTCGGGTTGAGGATGGACTCAAGCTCAACTCCCAGTCCTACTGCCAGTTTCTGGAAGACACCTTCTTCAAACAGTGGTACAGGAAGAAGTCCGCATCCTTCAAGAAAAGCATGATTTTCATGCAGGACAACGCTCCATCACACGCATCCAAGTACTCCACAGCGTGGCTGGCAAGAAAGGGTCTAAAAGAAGAAAAACTAATGACATGGCCTCCTTGTTCACCTGATCTGAACCCCATAGAGAACCTGTGGTCCCTCATCAAATGTGAGATTTACAAGGAGGGAAAACAGTACACCTCTCTGAACAGTGACTGGGAGGCTGTGGTTGCTGCTGCACGCAATGTTGATCGTGAACAGATCAAAGCACTGACAGAATCCATGGATGGCAGGCTTTTGAGTGTCCTTGCAAAGAAAGGTGGCTATATTGGTCACTGATTTGTTTTTGTTTTGTTTTTGAATGTCAGAAATGTATATTTGTGAATGTTGAGCTGTTATATTGGTTTCCCTAATGAAAATAAATAATTGAAATGGGTATACATTTGTTTTTTGTTAAGTTGCCTAATAATTATGCACAGTAATAGTCACCTGCACACACAGATATCCTCCTAAAATAGCTAAAACTAAAAAAGCCCCACTCCAACTTCCAAAATATTCAGCTTTGATATTAATGAGACTTTTGGGTTCATTAAGAACATGGTTGTTGTTCAATAATAAAATTAATCCTCAAAAATACAACTTGCCTAATAATTCTGCACTCCCTGTATAATAGACAAATAAATAAAGGCTTCTAATTCGTGGATTTTAAAAATCTTTCTCTATGAGAAACGAGGGATTACTGTACTTCTCCCAGTGGTTTGAAGCTCATGTGTAAAGCGTGGCAGGACTCACTTGAGCGGAAGTTTCAAGGACTCGAACATCTTGCAAGCGTTTAATAAATCCTCCGGAGACAAAAGCTGTCAAAAGAAAAGAAATCGTGAAGAAGCGGCAAAGGTTTCGTTTTGACAGTCGGATTACCTCCATGCCTCGGGCCCGGTTGACCAGACAGTAAACCTCGGACAGCGCCATCATGCCTCCGCGTTCCTGAAATATAAAAATCCGTTCAATGATGTCTCAAGCCGTCTATGACAGTCCAGGAGTATTACTCACTTCCAGAGGCGCCTGCAGCATATCTCCCAGTTGTTTAGCTAGCTGCATGTGGTAATGTGTGCCGGAGCCGTGCGTTTCCCTGGTAACGGGGTTTGCGATACCCATGCTCAGCAGGTAGGACTTGAAACGGATGGTCTACAACAGGGGTGTCAAACTCATTTTCATTGAGGGCCACGTTTGCGTAACGGCTGTCCTTGACTCATTCAATGCCATAATGTATAAATACGTTTTCAGAAGCATTGTCCCTTGGTGCCAAAGTGTGAAAATGTTTTTCTCATTTTAATTTTTCTATTAAATTAGATGGCAGGAGTGGCTTTGATCAGATATTTGTCCACACATCGAGGGAGACCCCACCCCACTTCCTAGTGCTTCCTGTGCCTGGCAAATAGGTGTATGTAGGCAGCCCCATGTGGTGAGTAGACGTTGTAAAGCAGTGTGGTGGGAGTCGTGAGATATGGACAAATAATAATGGGGAGTTAATTCTTCAACAAAGATTATTCCTTTCAAAAAAAATTACAAAATCCCGTCGTCATGGTCTGGTCAGAGAGGGATGACGGTTCATGCACGTCCGCAGGAACGCGGTCACCCGAGGGTATACGATCGCCATTGTGACCGAAATCGTGTGATCAATTTCCCTGAAACACCAGGCACTAAAGGGTTCTTGCAAAGTTGATGCACAGTTTATGCATAAGTGCAAAGTGCTCTTGTGTCAATGGAAAGAATTGTTCAGATCAGGGGTCTCCAACCTTTTTCAAGCCAATAGCTACTTTTTGATACTTAATAGCGTAAAGGGCAGCAAGTTTGATATGCATTTCTTAAATAACAATTTATCATATTATTACTATATTATTACTATGTTATTACTATGTTATTACAAGGTTAACCATTAGAAGTACAGTAAAATAGACTGTTATACACCAATAAGAAAAATCACTTTACTAGAAAATCACAATGACCCAGCACTGGTGAGCTATTTTCAGAACATGGCTGAATTGGGCTCTATTTTGCAGAGGGGCGATGCTTGACCACTAGATGTCCCTGTATTATGTAGTGCAACCAAACCTAGTGCTACAAAGCACAAAGAAAAGCAGAAACAACTCAAAGTGAACAAAAGGTGCAATTGTCTCATCTCATTATTTCTGTCAGCCTTTTGTCAAGAGAAAAAAATAAAAGAAAAAAGGTAAAAATGAAAGAAAGGAAAATATAGAAGAAAAAGGACAAAAAGGGACAAAAGAATGACAAAAAAATAGAAAAGGAGAGAGGAAAGTAAACGAAAAGAATAGCATAAAAGAAAAAAGAAGAGGAAAAAAGCTAGAAAATCACAAAAAACTAGGATAAAAAAGAAAAAAGAATAAGAAAATCTGAGAAAAAAAACACAGGTTTTTGGTTGTGGGCATTGCAGTAAAACAGAAAAACATTATTAATTGTACTTGTTTAACATTCTATTTTTACTATTTCGCTGGCAATATGCAGCCCGCGGTCCGTAGTTTGCCCATACCTTGTAGTAAACTAAAAATAACAATACAACAAAATCTTCCTGGACATTTTTAGAATCATTTATTTCTCAATTCCACTCATTGGTATTGAAATGGTAACACTTTGCAGGCATTATAGACGAAAGGCATTGTGGGAAATATATTTTTTGGTCAAAGCACTCATTTTATCTGTTTTTAGACACACATTTTAAGCTCTTGTGGGCCGCATACAATTATGTGGCGTACCACATTTGGGCCGCGGGCCTTGAGTCTCAAACATGTGGTCTACAAGGTCCAAATAGACAAAAATGTGATCAAGCATGTGTGTAAGAATCCAAGAAATCCTTCTGGGGCTCACCTCATCCTCCGTTATGTCCCCTTGTTTGTCCTTTATCTTGTTGGCAATCGATCTGGAAAGTTCAACCATCTCCTTGGCCTGTATTAAAGGGAGATAACGCTAAAGAACACAATTGCTGATAAAGTATAAACCCAGGGTTTGGGTGACCTCGCCTTAAGACGTTTTCACTTTCTGGTGTGGGATAAGATTTTTTTAGGGGGCCCTTTTAACGACCGCTCTAATTTTTTATAATATACAATTCCTTCCTAAAGAATTGGCATATTGGGATAAAGTGTAATGATAAAAAAGGAACTTTCATCTATTTTAGATTCATTGCACACAAACTGAAACAATTGTTTTAATATGAATTAATTCTGGCATTAGGCTCATGAAAACCCCAAATTCCCATCTCAAAAAATGAGTTGGAAGTCTGTGGAATAAAAGTGTGGTCGAAAACGTACACAGCCAAAAGAGGTGACCGGATGTTTGAAATCAATTACAAATTGAATCCATTGTCGCTTTGCCCTGCATCCACCCGCTATCCCACTGTACCAGCTCAAGTGACGTCACACCAAAGGTAAATCAAATTTAATTTTTCCTTTACATGGAAATGTATTCGTTTTGTGTACTTATATGAATGTTCAATACACATTAAAGGACTTACTATTTACAATTTTGTTATTTATATGTTGTTGTTTGGGGAGTTTGGAGCTATTTGGCGTTGGTTTGTATCTGCCGCTACATGGTCATTTCACTTTGTGATCCAAACCTCAGAAAAGATTCATGTCGTATCGCTTCACAATTTCATAAAAAAATAAAACAAGAGCCCAAAAAGGTCTTTACCTTCACCATCAGCTTACTCAGATCCTCAAAGGCCTAAGAACATCAACATAAAAGAGCAAAATGGCCACAAATGATTAGAAATATGTTTTGGGGCTGAAAACTTATTTGAAAGAACCTCTGAGATGTTTTTGTCCGTTTCTTTCCTCCTCTCCTCTATTTTGCGCTCGATGCCGACAATCCCAACGGCGCGTGTTCTTCCTGCCTGCCGGGCGAGCACAATGCACAGGAAAGGGCACCAAAATGTCAGAAAACAACAAAGAATCAATGTAAAGTTTTTGCAAGTTTCACTTTGTACTTTTTAAACTGTGGATGAATAATAGATAGCTGCTGATTATACATGGTATTTACAAATTATTTGAAATGGAATGAAATACCTGTAAACAGGTAATAAAAACTGATAAGAAAATAATAAATTATGCAAACTATATTACAAAGTATTGCTTGGAGACTGGCCTAAGTTGTAACTGCAATATCCTTTCTAATAATAGTGCAATGAAAAGTAATGCAATTGCATTAAGTAGCTGTTTAAACTTTAGAAGACATTCAAAACGAGTTGCAAAGACATTAATCATTATTTAACTTGGCAAGGAGGACAGGGAGAGGAGCTTTAAGATAAGAGTATTCCATCCCTTCCTAAAGCCCTCCTCCGAGACCCCTTTTTTGTATTCAACATTCCAATTTACAAAGACAGATAAGCCCTAAAGGGTGAGGAAATAAGAGAACAGCAACATGAATGACCGATAGCGAAAATGACGCAATACTCAAAACAATGAACAACAGTGAGTCCAAGTAAGGAAGTGGCATACCATGAAATCTATTTTGCACTTGTTTAATAGTAAAAACACAACAAAGTCATCAACAGAAAACTAATTTTTCAACAAAACTGGCAAGATATGTATATTTCTAACAGACTTACAGGCTTGCAAAACTGTAGAAGATTATATATATATATATATATATATATATCACAACAAAACATCCACTTGACAATTAAAAATAAGTTAATAAATGTTCTTAATGATGTACCCTATGTCAGTGTTTCTCAGCCTTTTTTGAGCCGAGGCCGTTTTTTCCCAATCCAAATTTTGAAGTACGTCGTCCGTTTAAAACGTTCACCAAAAAATTGCCGGTACTAGTTTGATGTTTTGTTTTAAAAGCTTAAATGATCATGTGCCTAAAATAAATGTATAATGCATTTGTTTAACCTTTGTGGTCACCATGACTCAGGAAGTAATAAAGGTTTATTCAAATTGGTCCATAATTTTGCAGTCATTCTGGATATATCACTGTATCTTTCATCAATTTGATGTTTTGCTATAAAGTTATTCTCGAAAAAAAAAAAAAATATATATATATATATATTTGTCAGTGGAACAAAATCATGTTCAAAGGCGTCAGAACTATTTTTTTAATTTATTTTAGTAAAATAAGATCAATTAGAATCAGCTAAATAAGTGCATGACTTTTACTTTATTTGATTTATATATATTTTTTGCTTTTTAATCTTAAACAGCTTCATTAAATAAATAATAGGTCGAGAAATTAGTAATTCTTTTACACAGTGGAATCCCCACTTTGGTCGCTGGCATGATTGACCGGCATCCTGCCACCACGTGTTGGTCTGTGACACTGGCCCTTGCTCTGCCATCTAGTGCTTAAATATTACACAGTGGGGCATTAGTAAAAAGAAGGGGAAAAAGATGGAATTTGTTATCTGAGGTTTGGACGCGCTCCTTGAAAGTCCAAAATCCATTGATGTCTTCTCTCCTTGTTTTGAGTGTCTACTAAACAATAAAATTGTCATATAGATCTCCCTACACTCCCTGGTGAGCAGATAAATAGAATATAGAATGAAAAAAGCAATCTACTACCACCTACTGATCTGGATGAATGTTACAGTAACTCAGCTAATCACTGGAAGAAACCAAATATACTAAACAGTGAAATACTTTTCCACAAAACATTCGGGAAATCATAACACACTGCTGGAAAAAACACTGATCTCCATCATGCAATTTTCACTTAACCCACCTTGCTAAAGAAGCGTGACTATTACAGTATACACAATGCAAACAAAATGAAGGCAACACTGCCATCCTGTGAGCCTCATTTAAAATAGACGAAAAAACAAATCCCAGCAAACCTGTGGGCCAACGCTCGTCGAGACGGGTTGTGAAGCGGGCGTGTTCTGCCATCTTTTCTGGGTCATTTCCTCATTCAGCCTTCTGAAAAACTGCAGATAAAAACACACAATATATGTGACACTCCAGGGCAGCTCAATGTGGGATTTTCACCTCAATCTGTCCGTGTTCTTTAAAAGAAAGCTTGATGTAGGAGTACTTGCTGCTTTGGTAGGGACCTTGCTCCTTGTTGGCAGGTACAGGGTGCAAGTGGATCACAATTTTTGCACTGCAAGAAAATATTGCTGTCAGTAATATAATCATTGAAACCGCAAAGAAGTGCATGTTACTTACCTCTTCCCTATCCCTGCAGCCTGCTCTTCAAAAAACACAATTTGCGACAAGGGCATGCAAATACAGCAGTCCTGGGGAAATATAAACGAGAATTCACAAGGACCATTAAGAGAGCAAACTACAATTACATAATAAGGTCATTTAGAAGTTCTCTTACATGATTTTTAACGTCCCTCCAAATCAAGCGATGAGTGCTTAGCAACGCGATTCCGACATCGAGTTTAGCCTAAATCAATGCAAGACATAAACATAATGACATCACGAAAGGAGAAAAAAACCCAACAATTTAATGGAACTTGTGCAGCATTGATTAAACATTGTACGCATTGTGAGAACACCAAACCTTGTCATCGCCATCATACAATTTGACACCTCGTTGCTGTATTACTAAAGTCTCGTTTATTTCCAAAAGCCCGTTTGACCACGAAAAGCGATCCATTTGTTGGGATTGTGGAGAAAACTCCTTGCTCAAAATCACCGGAGTGTCTGTTCCGATGTTTACTTCCGGTTTATACAGTGCCTCGTCTTTGCCTGTCTAAAAGGTTTGAAACTATATTTATTAATCACTTTATAAAGTAAGTTAAATTTATTCATAATGTAAAATACATGTAAGCATATGTTTGAACTATATAAATATTAGGTCATATAGTTTAATCTTTGTGAAAGGATTTAAATGAAGAAAAATGACCGGGGCTTCTCATCCCATGTTTATTTCCAGATTTCACTTCTCACAACGCCTAAATCGGCTCTATTGTTGCCTGTTGAAAACGTTTCAAACTATATTTATTAATTCGTTAAAAAATAAAGAAACGAATTTATAATAAAGTATAATTAATTGAAAAAAATCTATTTTCACGTGCATATCTTATTTTTGTCAAATATTTGGATCATTTCTGAAACATTTTAGGTGGCGTTCCCTCGAGCTTCCCTGCTTAGGGACTTGATAGTATTGACGTGCTAGCGCCAGCTGTCGGTACTGCTAGCATAAGCTAGCTGCTTTGTCGCGTTTTGTTCAGTTTTATCATTTTTATGTTTGTTTTTTTAGATAATGTTCAATGTCGGGTATAGACGAAGCCACTGAAAAGTACCGTCACACTTTCTTTTGTATTTTGTTTTAGCTTTTAGTTGAATTCCGGTCGTAAACGGACACCTAAACTCAGCTAGCTTGTATTCGGATGTTTGTAGCGTCCTTTTTCGGAAGTCATTGTTCGAACCGGAGAAACGTTTTGTAGCTTAAATCAATGAGAGGTGCCATACATTTAAATAATATGCCCCTTTCAAACATTATCACCAGGCCAGCATAGTATTTTTTTTAAATAAATCTGGAATCGTGATTTCTGATTGACCGTCCGTTTGATATTGATCATTGATTTGATCACAATGGATAAGAAATCATTTGACATCGTCATCGATGAAATCAAGAAGGTAAAATGTTCTGTGAAAAATAATGCAACTCAAATTTCTGACAACTCCTTCGTTTGATCTATCAGTGCGTCCTGACCGATCAGCGGATTAAAGCCATTGAGCAGGTGCATGGATACTTCTCCAGTGAACAGGTAACCACAAACATTGATTATTAATCCATAAAAAATAAAAACAACTGCAAAGAGTAATATGCTGTTGTAAAATACAAGGATGGACCCAAATGAGAATTTGGGGCCATCACAACATGGTTCTTTCAGAAGCTTTATTTTGGTTTTAAATGTAAATTGTCTGCATTTTATTTGTATAGCCCTTATTCAAAAAGAGTCTCAAAGGGCTGCACAGACCACAGATTATTGCAAACAACAGACTATTATGACAACCTCCCCTGATCTAAAACCTACATGAGGTCAAATAATACACAGATATTGTCAACATAAAATATAGGTTATTCATATGATATAGAATAGAAGTGTGTTTTACGCTTAGATTTGAACATTTCCACTGAGGTTGCAGATCGAATCTGGTATTATTTTCTCGTATTCGAAAATAATTATTACAGAAATAGTACTACAAAAATACATCTACAGTAATACTACAAAAATACTACATAACAAAGTATCACATTAAGTGCTTAAAACATTGCATTCATTGTGCAAAGAAAAAACTACAGAAATACTACTACGGAAACATTACAAAAATACTAGATAGATAGATACTTTATTCATCCCCGAAGGGAAATTCACATTTCCAGCAGCATCCCTGAGCTGAGAACAATACAATAATAAAGCAAAAAGAATACAATATACAAATACCCAGTGTGACGTGCAAATGCCCACTGTAGCGTGTTATAAAGAATATCTAAATAGTGCTACACAGAATACATATTGCAATAAGATTTGTTGATATGCAATGTAGGGGGTGAGATTTAATGTGGGCTTTTACTCTGCCGGGTAGAGTTAAAGAGCCTCATGGCATGAGGAAGAAAAGATCTCTTCAGTCTGTCCGTAGTACAAGACAGTGACAGCATTCTGTCGCTAAAACTGCTCTTCTGTCTGGAGATAATGCTGTGTAGTGGATGCGATGGATTGTCCATAATTGACCGCAGCTATTCCAGTGCTCGTCTCTCAGCTACTGTTGTTAGGCTGTCCAGCTCTTTGCCCACAACAGAGCTCGCTTTCCTAGCCAGTTTATTGAGACGAGAGGCATCCTTCTTCTTGACACTGCCTCCCCAACACGCTGTTGCATAGAAGAGGGCGCTTGCCACAACTGTCTCATAGAATGTTTTCAGGAGCTTTTTGCAGATTTTGAAGGAGGCCTGCCTTCTGAGGAAGTAAAGTCGGTTTTGCCCTTTCCTACATAGAGCTTCTGTGTTGGCAGTCCAGTCCAGTTTGTTGTCCAGCTGCACACCCAGGTATTTGTAGGTCTGGACAAATTCTACACATTCTCCTTTGATGGTTACAGGAACCGGGTGAGTTCTGGTTCTCCTGAAGTCCACCACCATCTCCCTGGTCTTGGTGGTGTTCAGGTGCAGGTGGTTTGCGTCGCTCCATCGGACAAAGTCCTAAATCAATTGCCTGTACTCCTCCTCCTGCCCATTTCTGATACATCCCATGATCGCAGTGTCGTCTGCAAAATTTTGCACATGGCAGGACTCAGAGTTGTACTTAAAGTCTGATGTATACAGAGTGAATAGGAACGGAGAGAGCACGGTCCCCTGCGGAGATCCTGTGCTGCTAACCACAGTGTCCCCTGTTTCACATACTGGGGTCTGCCTGTCAGGTAGTCAGTAATCCACTCTACAGGGTGTGAGCTAACTCCCATCTCTGTCAGTTTCCTACTCAGTAGCAGAGGCTGTATGGTATTGAAGGCACTGGAGAAGTCCAAAAATGTAATCCTCACAGCCCCCTTAGCCCTATCCAGGTGAGAGAGGGATCGGTGTAACATGTATACTATAGCATCCTCCACTCCCACCTTCTCCTGGTAAGCAAATTGCAGAGGGTCGATGGCGTGACGGACCTGTAGCCTCAGATGGTGCAGCAGCAACCGCTCCATGGTTTTCATCACATGTGATGTCGGGGCGACCGGCCTGAAGTCGTTGAGTTCCTCAGGTCTTGATTTCTTTGGGACTGGGATGATGCAGGATGTTTTCCACAGCTGAGGGACCCTCCCCTGTTCAAGGCTCAGGTTGAAGATGCGCTTTAGAGGGTCTCCCAGCTCAGACGCACAGGCTTTCAGCAGTCGGGGGGATACCCCATCTGGACCAGCTGCCTTGCTGGTTCGCAGCCTTCTCAGCTCTCCACACACCTGGGCTGAAGTTATTTTTAGTGGGGGGATTTCTTCCATGCTAGTGTCCAGAGGGGGAGGGGGAAGGACAGCTGCAGTACTCAGGGGTGAGGATGAGGCGGAGTGGTCAAACCTGTTGAAAAAGTTGTTCAACTGGTTGACTTGCCCCACATCTACATCCACAGCCACACCCTGCTTGGTGCTGCAGCCAGTAATTGTTTTCATCCCTTCCCACACCTCCTTCATGTTGTTGTTCTGCAGCTTTTTCTCCAACTTCCTCCTGTACTGCTCCTTCCCTTTCCGGAGCTGGACTCTGAGCTCCTTCTGTACTCGTTTTAGCTCCTGCTGATCCCCATTTTTAAAGGCCCTCTTCTTTTGGTTCAGAAGGCACTTGATGTTGCTCGTGATCCAGGGCTTGTTGGCATAGCAGCGTACAGTCTCTATAGGAACAACATTGTCCATGCAGAAGTTAATGTAGTCAGTAGTGCAGTTTGCCATCTCCTCAATGTCCCCACTGCTGGACCCTAGCAGGACATCCCAGTCCGTACATCCAAAGCAGTCTCTCAGAGCCTGCTCTGCCTCGGTGGACCATTTTCTAAAAGAGCGTGTGGTTGTTGGTAGCCTCCTCACTTTTGGTTTGTACTGTGGTTTAAGCAGAATGAGGTTGTGGTCTCCAAACCAGTCTCTGTACTACTCCAAACATGCATAAATACTATTAAAAAAATACTACATAACTAAATATAGAATTTAGTACTTTAAAGAGGGGCCTAAAACATTATATAATTTGCTTTTAAGTCAATGTTTTACTTTTTCTTTTGCTGAACTAAAATGCAATTGTGTTCGTGTTGGTATAAAAAATTGTGCATCCCTTGTAAGATCTAATCTGATCTATCAACAGGTGATGGAAATACTAAAATATTTTTCCTGGGCGGAACCTCAAATTAAAGCAGTAAAAGCTCTGCAGCATGTAAGTACTGCAATGTTTTATAGAATATATACCGAATGTGTATAAAAGTCCAATAAAATAACCTGAATTTAGTTTTTCAATGGCCGAAAGGTTGAACTAGTCCTGTTTTTCTTGCAGAAAATGGTGGCCGTCCCCACCACCAAAGTTGCAAACATTTTGAATTGCTTCACCTTTTCTAAGGACCGAGTCATTGTCTTGGAACTTATCGCTTTGTAAGTGAATCAAGATGATCCTGGGGGAAATTGTTGGTTTTCCATCCATGATTCTAATTTACATTCCTTTGCAGGAATATTTCAGATGCACAAAACTACCGCCCTGTGGAAGATTTGTTTCGCATACACTTGTCAGAGAAGAAGCGTGCTCATAGGATTCTGGAACAGGTATTTATTTACAGTTATTTCGATCAGGTTATCATTTAGTACCTTCAAAAGCCGTTGAGCAATGATTGTGCCCCTAATTCCTGGCATTTGTTGTAGTATTTGTTCCATATATTTTCTACCCACAATTCAAACGATTTGTCCTTCCTTTCTTTAGGTATGCAAGGTGGGCTGCAAGGCTCCCGTAGCCATGATCTCATCTTGTGGTATGATACCGGGAAATCCATATCCTAAAGGCAGGCCGAGTCTGGTGACGGGGACATTCCCGGTAAGTTACCTTACTTTGAATTTCTTTTCTGGAGCAGGCGGGCAAACCATGAATCCTGGGCCACTTTTGGTTCAAAGATTCTGCCGAGGGACTGGGCCAGGCAGAGAAAAAAGATTAAACTGAATTTTTGTGTCTGTTGACAGTAGTGATTGCAATATCTTGAGAATACACGAGGAACAAAGATGATGTAGACCCATCCAATTGTTCTAATTTGCATTTCTAAATAGATATAAATACATTATGTATTAATTTAATCATCTGGTTTTAAAATAGAATTAAATCAAGGTACTATGTTATACCCCTATTTTAAGCACAAAATGTGCTAATATGCATTAAAAATTGTGTTTTCTTTGGCCTGACATTTGATAAATATCTTAATAAATACAAATTCATGATAGAAATTTATCAAGTATGTAGAAATATAGCCAGCAATTTGAATGTTGGCCTTGAGCACGGTACACATTAATGCTTCATGATTTTTTTTTGATTGTCACCCTAATTTTTTATGTGAGTAGTACGTTATTTACATTGATATTATCGTTACATGTAAATGGTCTGCATTTATACAGCGCCTCTCAAGCCACTGAAGACCTTCCAAAGCCCTTTACACTTACCCATTCACACACCGATAGCAGCGGGACCATTCGGGATTCAGTGTCTTGCCCAAGGATACTTTGACGTATAACACGGAGGAGCCAGGAATGGAACCTGTGACCTCTTGATCTCAAGACGAGCGCTCAATTCCTAAGCTACCGCCGCACCGATTGTCGGTACCAATACCTGGGAAATTGACGGATAATCAGTATCAACATTTTTATTTATTCCACGGGGCGAATATTAAGTCTAAGATGCAGCCAAGACTCACTCTCCTTTGCTCCTCCCCTCCTCTTTAAATTAAAAAAAAATAATTATTACCCTTTGTGTCTGGTGGGCCGGATTAAAAAGCCTACGTATTTGGCTTGTGTACAATTGTTTGCTCACCACTATTTTAGAGAAAACCTTTCCACGGATTGATACATATATATGACCTGTCTGGACATATTAAACCACAGGGCTCTCTATCACAGTATGTGAAAGGTGTTGTCTTTGTCTTAGGGAATCCCTCCTTTAAAGAAAGAAGGAGAAAAAAAGGACGATATTTCAAACGGTACAGAAGGGAAAGGAATTGCTGCTCGTATCATCGGACATTCCAAACCGGTAAGAACAAAGTGGTGTCATATTTACATCAATGTTGAAATATTGAGATCTTTTTTTGTCTTTTGCAGTTTCCTTCAAGCTACAACCCTCATCGACCCGTGCCCTACCCCATCCCCCCCTGCAGACCCCACGCTACCATTGCGCCGAGTAAGACTTGACACACAAAGCTCATGCTAACGGCTTACCATTGACCAATGACAAAAAAAAGGTTAAATCGATGTAGTGGCAGAGGCTGAGTCCGATACTATTTGATTGCGAATCTGTGTTTGCAACTGCTACGCAGGTGCGTACAACAACGCAGGCCTTGTATCTATGGGAGGGGTCATAACGGCCAAAGTGCCCCCTCCCCCCTACAACTCTGCCCACAAATTTGCAGGTACGGTTGAAATGTTTAGACGCTTCATCCAGCTGGCATGCTGCTTACTCAGGCTTACCTGCGGCACCTAATGGCCAGAAAATGTTTCATTCACTTTCCCTTTAAAAATTCTGTAAACGAGCTTTACAGATGCCATGTTTATTATGCAGAGACATGGCATTTCATTTTTCATTTTTTTTTCTCTTGTTTTCATTTCGCGGCTTTGGACTAATGCTGGTCTAATATCTGCATTCATGCTTGCAGCTCGCGTGGAGAATTTTTTAACTTGCATTTCTTATTTTTTTCCCTGCAATTCACCTGAAATGATTCTATTTTTGCGGGGGTCATTTGGGAAGGCTGGTTTCCAGAACCATACTTTTGCCTTTGAGTTAATTTGTTGATATTCATTTTTTTCTTTATTGTCACCTCAGAAACAAGATTACAAACAATTCATAATCCACAACTTTACAACATCATTGAATGATAACAGAAAAAGAAAGTGGGCGGACGGAAAAAAGACCAAGCTTTTGTTGGTCCCGTCCCCTGAAATATCTTTCAAATTAGTGTATTTAAGAAACGCAATGATGATAACAAAAAATAAAATCACAAAACCCTTAGTGGAATCACATTAACTCTATCAATAGGCACATATTTATGAAACAATCAACATATAACTTCATACAAAATAAATACTATAAATGTCTGAATCGTCATTTCACATCACACTTTCAGATTCAATGTAATCATAAAGAAAGCAAATCCTGTGGAAGATATTCGCCATGTTTGTAACCAAAGTGCCAAATCTGAAAGGATGAAATTATGGTTGTAAACGTTGGTTGTCATCTCCAGGCTATGGCAAAGCCGGCAATCCCCAAAACACCACTCCAGGAGTCAAGAGCGGGCCGCTGCCCATTCCTCATGTTTCCACGGTGTCCACCCCCGTCGCACCGCAGGCCTCCCCATCTCAGCCCCACCCTACCACTCCCATCACCCCTGTTTTTCCCGGCATGGTGCCCTCTCACAACTCTCCCTCTCCGGCTCCGTCGCCCTCCGTCATCAGGGTGGGCCCGCAGACGCCGTCTTCTGTCATCAAGGGTCACACCCCCTCAGGCACCCCTTGCGGAACGCCGGTTCCTGGCGTTGTGGGGTTCCCCCCTTCCCCTTTTCATTCTCATTCCAGACCAGGGACGCCCGCCACCTCCCGTAGTGGCGCAGATCAGATGAACTCTGCGGCTTCGATTCAGCAGAGGGGCGATCACCCTTTCCACGGCTCACACCCCCCGGCCACGGGGTCGGTCATCCGAAGCTACACCCCCTCAGAAACCTCATCGAACCCTCCCGTGTCCTCCGCTGCGGTCATCCCCAGTCATTCCACGCCGAGCCCCTCCCCTGCTCACACCGGCCAGGCCTCCATGGGTCCCCCCGGGCTCCTCCAGCACGAGCAGCAGCAACGTGCCACAATGAGCCGCCAGGGCGGGGGCAGCGGCAGTAACAGCCCGGTGCCCTCGGCTTTCAAGGGGACCTCTCGCTCTGGCACGCCCTCTCTCAGCCCGCTGGTGGCGCAGGGCTCGGCCCAGGCGGCGCTAGCGCGTTCTCTAGGGCTTTCGCACCCGCCCGCCTCTCCTCAAGTCTCCCTGGCCAATCCCGTTGCCCTCGGAGGCTTGCAGGCATTGTCAGGCAGCCCGGGACCCCAGCACTACCCGGGCCTGTCCATCCCCTCGTCCAGCGGCGTCTCCAATCCCTCGCCCAACTCCCTCTTCCACGGGCCCGCCTCCCCTTTCGGCCTGGGCCCTTCCATTTTTCAGGGCCTAGCCCCCGGCCCTGCTGCTTTCACGGGCTTGGGAGTTTCAGGCGGGCACGGCGCAGGGAGTCCCGTCTTGCCTTCCTTCATGGGATTGTCAGCAGGGGCTGCTCAGTCTTCTGTCGCGCCGGTGGCACCCATCCAGGCAGCGGCAGCGTCATCACCCGTTTTACCCGGATTTGCGTCTGCCTTCAGCTCCAACTTCCAACCTGGGTAGGTCTTTATTTTTGTATGCACTTTTTTTTTACCCAAAAAAGAACTAGAAAGTTTGGGTGCGTGTTGTACAGCTTTTACCTCAATTGTGCGATGATAGGTCGCTCGAGAATAATCACATACCTCAATCCTAAAACACTGGTTGCTATGTGAATCGAACCTTGGTCGTGGCGGTGAGAGTGCCAAACCCTAATCACCCGATCACAATGATACAGATGACATACAAAAAGGCATTAGACTTTATTGGCTTTATAGACTTTGCACATCTGGTTAGCTAATCCTCTTGCACTATTTGCGCTACTGTAAAATACTATACATAGCCATAATTATTTAGTATATTATTAGCACTCCATACTACAACTCAATACAACATTTTATTTATATCTGTACATTCAAGGAAACTGCGGGTCAGATGTATCGACATTTCGTTCTGTATACACGTGTACTAGAATGACAATAAAGTAGATCTGAATCTGAATCTGAAAAAATCTAATTATCACACCATTTTAAATCACGATGCCATTCGTCTCTGGTACCTTGAGTAAGAATAATGTGATGATGAGACAAAATCTGATGCACACTTTCATGTGTCACACAACTAAGTGGTTTAGTGGTTAGGATTCAGTGCGCTCACCACTGTGATCCGGGTTCAATTCCCATTGCATCCAAACCGTATAACTCAATCTGAGACAAAAGGAATCAAAAGTTGGGGGGTGTCATATTATACAGTATATTATATATATATTATATATATATATATATATATTATACATTATACGTAGAAGGGACTCTGCTTCATCTGAGCATAAACAATCTGCCCACCGAGTAAATAAAAGTACCAATATTCGTCAAATTCCCAACTATCGGTGCGGATAATCGGCCCGCCCGATAATATGGACAGAAAAAAAAAATACACATTTATTACACAATAGATATAATTAGTAATCATCCACCAGAGGGCAGCACAGACATGATGAACCTTTGCCTCTTTAAGAAAACAGCAAGTAGAGCTTCAATATTTAATTACTTTGGCATATAATGGATGTTGGTTTTTTACATGACAATTATTTATATTTTCTTCATATCAATATAACTAAGCGTAGCAAAACCAAATGGCTTAACAAGATATCAGTTTTGCAAACTAACACTTAAATATTCAAAGATAATTTGGAATATGACATGTGGACCAATGAAACAAATGTTGACCTTTTTGGAACCAAAGATTCTTAAGATGTCATGAATAAAACAAAATCATAGCTAAATGTTGAGTAAGATTAATTAGGATAGTTCAGGGATCCTTTTTTTACCCCTTATTGTTAGTTTACCTATCCTCTCAAAACCATTCGTGATTTTCTCCAGGTTATCGTTGATCTATAGATTGAAAAAAATATATATATTCAGCTTTTGCTCATATGTTAATCTCCAATTAAAAGGGTGTGTGGACTATTTCTGTCCTCTTTCTGAAGCGGAGATATACGTTGTGCAAAAGGCGTACTCTGCCCTACCTGCCGTGTGTGGACTTTGTCTCAGATAGCCCATTGGCTTTGTTGATTACAAGCTGGGAGTTTTATATTCCATCAAGCCAAGCCCCACCCTTAAGTTGCCGTGAGACTCTGTACTCTTATAGCTACGGTCAAAAGCTCAACTTTGGTTTCTCTTCGACGCAAATTCACACTTTCAATTTCCCCTTATGATCAAACAAAACAGTTGAATGACTTTTACTCACCTTCATCTCCAAAAAGATAGGAGCAGAACATAAAGAGTAACGATCCACCCCGCAATTTTCCGCACTGTACCTTTAACAAAACATACAATGAATTACCAACATAGATGGGTAATGTTAGAATAGAAAAAGCTTCTCGGAGTGATTATTGGCCATGGTATTTGCAGGAGACCCCATATAAATGTCATACAATCCAGATGAGCAAATAAGTTAGGAGTAGATGCAGACATGTATTTGACCAGAAAACTCTTCAAATTGTGTGTACTTTAATTGATTGTGCCTTATTTAAGGTGTTGTATTGAGTTTTGGGGCATATACATAAGAGCAATAAAGAGTCACAAACTCAATAACAGAAGAAAGCTATTAGGATTATGCGTAAGGAACAGACCATCAACTGTTTATAAAATCCAACATGTTAAAATTGAAAGGTATATAGTGAAACTTAAACCCTTATTATTAGTATGAAAAGCAAGTAAGCACCGACTCCCAACAAATGTTCCACAGTTGTTTCTTAACAGAGCTGACAGTCATTATCTCAAAGAGATCTGTAAATTTAAAGTGCAACATTCATACATAACATGTAAAAGCTGTTGTGTAAGACGCAATTATTAAGGAAGGGGGTAGGCTTAAATAAGCATATACTTCTTTGTATTTCTTTTTGGACATATACGTTACCATTGTTTTTTTTTTGTTTTTTTTTGACCTGCTGTTTTACTTTTATCATGTTCGAAATAAAGTTTCGTTCATTCAATTTCCTGCAGGTTGAGCGCCGGCCTCCAGGCTCCAGCAAACGGCGCCTTCCCGGGTCTGCTGTCATTCCCTGGGGTCCCGGGCTTCTCTCCCGCCGCCTCCCCTGCTGCCCTGGGGGGACTTCACAATCCCACAATGCAACCCGCCCTGCTGCAGGTACACTCACGCACAAACAAATTCTACATACAGGCAAAGTAAAACTGCCCTGTTGTGGGAGATTGAAGGTTATGCCATTTAGTTCCAAACGCCTGGTAAACAAGATAAAAAACATTCAAATAACAAAATAATATACAGTAAATACTCCCTTGGTGTAATATACAGGTATAAATTTAAATATTTTAAACATACACGGAAAGGAAAAATGAAATTTAATTTACATTTAGTGTGACGTGACTTGAACTGGTACATTGGAGTAACAGATGGATGCAGGGTGGGGGGAATAGCAGATTAAATTTAATACTGATTTGAAAACATACACTTACGAGTATTGTCATCCCCTGAGAAGTTTCGCTTGCTTTAATCGGATCCTTGTTCTTAACAACTGTCTCAATCCTCAATTGGTTACGGCCCTTGAACTTAGCAAGGGTAGCCTTCCTTGTATTTCTTGACAATCGTAAGCTTTGTTTCCGTGGATATCATGTTTTAGCACAGGGTTGCCAGTGAGTTTAGCTCTTTAGTCAGATCCAGACTTTCTGTTCTCAAGCGGCCAGAATCATCCCTCCTCTTCCCGAGTTCTCACAAATGGAATATAAAAATATGGGTTTGCTTCAGGCTTGGGCTCTCAAATCAAGTTATTTGGTCGGGCTTAGGTGTGGTGGCCCTTTAATACATGCAGGCCCGGGTAGGGTCGGGCTGTATTTTTTTAGGTCCCATCTTACCTTTATCTTGCATATTATAATCATGGATGACAATGATCCTTTCTCAACACAACACATTTATTCACCAACAATGAGGGAAAATATGTTCATGGTGGGCATTGAATGTGTCAATTGGTTTATTTTAACAGTTATCAGTTTACACCTGAACCAGCTCACCACGCTATACAAATTTAACGTTGCCCTTTAGCGGCTGGAGGGAGCATTTGGTTTGCATTCATTCAAAAAGTTTTGATAGAAATGACCTAGAGACTCACTTCTTTTTTTGACATCTCAGAACTTAATGGCGGCTCCGGCCCGTGTGCCGTATGTTTGACAGGCCTGCTTTAGTGTCACTACAAGCCTTGGACCCACAGCGAAAAAATACATTACAAAAAAAAATAAAGACTCGTTTTGCCAACTAGCAAATTTTTTATGAAGCACACAAGAATCTGAAAAGGCATTGTAAGAAGTAATTCAGCTAATGGCATGTTGGCATTTTCACAATGTCGTGACTCAAACCAATTACAGACCAGCATTTTGTTTGATGTGGACCAATAGCAGACGAGCATCATAGAGACGTTTCTCATCGTATGCACGAACACAGCACAGAGTTTATAGGCACGCTAAATAATTTGTTGTTGTTGTGGTATAGCGGAAAAATGTCATAATGGAGGGTAGAATATATCCTGCGGCGTATTTATTCTTTTGCTGCTTAATGTTATTGCACAAATCTGTGAAAATGTAAACCTTGCGACTTATTTGGGGATTTTTGTTGCTGCTAAAAGTTCTTGCACTATTGTTACGATGCGCCATTCTGTTTCTTTTCACTATTATCACAACTTAAGACAATTGCTAAACACTACATTGTGAATATGTTTTTCTTATTATCCTAACAGTCTGATCATTTTTCTCTTGAAAGTCTTTATCGCAGGTCTACCCTGGAGTGCCATGTCTAATCTTGTTGCACACAATGTTGATAGCAATGACAATGTAAGAAAATATATTCAGAAAAAAACTTCAATGCCTTAAAGTGAGAATGTCCTAAGGCAGGGTCGCCGGATCCCCGAGCAATACTATAGTACAGGCTTCTCTCCCCGGCCTCCTTGCAACTTCAATGTCCATTGATGTCTTCTCTCCTTACTTTGGGTGTTTTCTAAAGTTTAAACTTAATACCGTTCTAGGCTCACCCCTCGTCTGCTTTGGAGGGCTTGGCGCCACAACCCAATGCCTTCGCCAACTATCCCGCAGGCCCAGGAAACCCCTTCCCCCTTCAGCCCGGTCTGCACCCCCAGTTGGGTTGGCAATGAACACCGCCTTCCACTTTGGATACTGTGATCCAATCCCCTTTTCGGGGATTCCAAGCTAAAGACTGATAAGAAATGAGTGAAAAATAGTTTGTGCATTAGTGATATGAAGTGAACAAATAGAAATGTACATTTAAGAGTTTTTCTTTTTTTAAAAGGACAGTGTTTATTATTTAGTGCCTCCTAGTGGTAAAAATGAAATAACGGTTTTAATATCTATTCATTTTCTTCTGCTTATCCGAAGTCGGGTCCCGGGGGCTGCAGTCTCAGCAGGGAACAATTTAAATGATAACAAAAAAAACATGAACTGTCACATAAGACTCATAAGTGGAGAAATTAGCATTCATTTTACATAACACGAGCCTCGCGTAAAGGGAGCTGACGTCATTGTCGGCCATCTTGCTTTTAATGGTACCTCAAAAAAGGGTTGGCAAAAAACGAGAAGTAAAATGGTGCGTTCTGGTCACTTTGAGTGTCCGTAGTTTTTATAATTCCTTGTGCTTTTTAGCACTTATATTAAGATGCACTACACCAGAAGTTGGGAATATTTTTGACTCAAAAACAAGGAACGAGCAGAAATATTTTGTAAACATGTCACAAATGACTGCGAACAAGGATACGGATATATTCAGGGCTGTGCGCTATTGTGTTCATAGAAACGCTCACCCAATCAAATTGCACTGTGTGCTTGGTTTGTGTTTTCGGATGTTTACAGTTTGTTCTGTGGGTTTTCATCATTCAGTGAACAAACATTGTTAACCTAGCTTCCATACAAAGAATTCGTAAAAGACGTAGGGACAAAATGGGGTTTGTTCGTGTAACACTGTGAGTGTAAATTGTAGCTGAGATTCTTCACTACATATTTTGGACCGAACAAGCACTCTATTGTGTTGCATTAGCTTCGCATCTCCTTAAATTCTAAAGTCACACATAAGATTAGTTTGGTCCTTAGTTTATATTTGACCCAGATGTACCAATGATGAGCACTACACTAGAAAGCAACATTGATTGGTCAAATCATACATGCGGTCCCTTTAAAGTTGATGAGTACGCTTACTGTTTGTGTTGTTTTGTTTTAACAAAATGATATCACGTCATGAACTGATCACATTTGTGCCCCTGTTTTTTGTGTACGAATTGTTTTTTTTTTGTTGTTGGTGTTTTTTATTTTTTATTTTTAAAATTTTTGTGTGTGTATCTTTTTTTTTAAGTAACCTGAGTGAAAAAATGGAAATTGTTTCATCGGTTATGACCCTTTGCTTTCTATTTTCTTACACTGTTTTTGTTTACATGAGTTGTTAGTATTATTTTTAATAAACTACTGGACACTGTATCTGCCTTGCATTTATAGGAGACCAACACCGGAAAAGGATAGTTAACTTTTGATGACAGTAGACACAGTAAGGTCGACCTGCTGCACTGCTATTTCTTCCTCTCCCGACACTGCCTCAGTCTCCTCCCGGACCCAATAACAATTCACAGAGCACATGGTTGTGATCGGCATTTATTTTACACCTCTCTGACTTTCCTCAGAGGTTAATTCTCTTGAATTTATTTTTAATATAAGGAGCCGGTATAATACCAACTCTTGCCGTGTTTTGCGGTTTATTTTGGGTTGACCCATTGATTGTTTTTTGTGTTTTTTAAAAATAAACTACCGGACACTACCTGCCTTGCATTTTTTGGATCAACATAAGAAAAGGAAAGTCGACATTTGATGACAGAGAACTCCCACAATCAACAGTTTAACGCTCATTTTTCTCTATAGGAAAATTTTCCATCCTGTTTGTAGTCACAGATTGTGCAAACAAAGAAGCCACTCACCTGTCGTGACAGAGAGAGGGGGAAGAAAAAAGGTGGGCCGCACCTTTTCTTCGGCTACTGCAGCTTTAAAAGGACTTCATGCTGATTTGCAACACTCGAGCTAGCCAGGCTTGACTTTTCTCACACTTATGGAAATGGAGCACCGAATGGAAAGTCAGAAGACCACCGGGATGAGCAAAGAAGGATTAATATGTAAGATGGAACACTTTTTTATCATTTTATACGCTTTTAGTACTTTCTGCTTTAATCAAGCAAGCATCCATTCTTTAGAATTAAAAAAAAGTTTTCTGTAATAAATACATAAGTTAATTGTATGTTTGCCATTTCTACCTTCACCTGTCCAGGTAGAGCGTTGTTTAGATCCGTTGTCATAGCGATGTGCCGAGACAATGCGTCCCCAAAGCACGTGATCTTGGCTGTATTTATTACACATGTTATTTTTCTTGTAACAAGTACCTGTACTTGAAATTTGAGAGAACATCATTACACAAGTAAATCTCACAAAGACAAAGCCTCACATTATTATTGACCTAATTTTGGTACATCTAAAATGGGTTTAATGAAATTTATTGACTCCAATAGGATTTTTTTTGCGTGCTATATGTAATATTAATTTTTAATAAGTGCTGTAAATCGGCTGAACAAACAAATTGGCACTATATTCTCAAATATGCTACCTCCTCAACATACAGCACAGTAGAAATTACTTCCGCTCACTCTGCGTGTAAACATGCAATAAATGCGTCACAAAATACAAAAAAGAACTACCGGTTTGTAAAAGTATTTATAAACTAATAAAAAAATCTATAAGGTTTCGAATAAAATGTCTGCAAAGTCAGAATCTAAATAGTGTAGTTTATATGTATTATTACTTATTGTCAGTCAAGTTAAAAAAACAAGTTTAATGCTGCTCTTTTTAAAGCGTAAAACTACTCAGATCTTGAATTGTCATCGATACCAATACCAAGTACAGATACTGATTGTATTATCTGTGCATAAACCATTCTTTGTATGAACAAGGCCAGATAAATTCAAAGTAGCATTTTTTCTTAGAGCGACTTCATTTTTAGGGCTATACCGTGCCTCATTTTTTCCAGACACAAGTATTTACAGGGTTGGGTAGGGTTACTTTAACTTGATTACCGGTACTTTCAATTACTTTTGGATTACTCCAATACCAAATATGCTAATGAAAGACATAAGAAACTAAATATGAATAAAATGATGACTCACAACACGTGGTAAGCTTTCTCTCCTGGCTTTGATCTCTTTGATCTCCGGCAAAACGAACATAAAATGCGACAGAAACAAAATGAAAATTAATCCAAACAGCTTGCCAACATCATTTTTGCCGTTCCATGTGTTCCGTTACTCCCTAAGCCTGCACAAAATGTAGTAATTTTATTCATATTTAGTTTTTTTTGTCTTTTATTAGCACATTTAGTATTGGAGTAATCCAAAAGTAATCAAGTTAAAGTAACCCTACCCAACCCTGAGTATTTAGTACTTGACACTGGTACCACTGGCACTAATGATATGTATTGTATGTACTGTACAGTATCAGCCGCTGTTGAGATTTGTCAATTTCTATGGCGTTCTTACTCGTGGAATTTGTTAAGGATGTCACAGAGTGTGCGGTTTCCTCATGCGTGCGAAGATCAGCAGGACATTGTGGTTCAGTCTTGAAGAATATTTATTCTTAACAGCAATCAAACAAGAACTCATCTTCATCCGATTAAACATGGCAATCAACTACACAGCACAACAAAAATATAGTGTGTACGTAATGACGTCACCCAATAGAAATCGCCTTACCGCAACTCCATGAGTAAGAGCACCATAGAAATTGACAAATCTCAACAAGGACATTGTGAATTTTACTAATCTGTGTTTTTGGACTCTTGCTGTATCTGGGTAGTACACCAGATAAGGTGGGCTGTTTTTATCATAGCCCACAAAAATACCTTGATCACACCTAGAATCTAATTTCCCTTTTTCTTGCTTATAGACAAAACAGATTGATCCAAATTTGTGAAGTTTGGATAATTCTGTTGAGATTTGTCAAATTTATATGGCGCTCTTACTCGTGGAATTGTGGTAAGGCGTACGTACTATATTTTCGTTGTGTTGTGTAGTTGATTGCCATGTTGAATCGGATGAAGACGAGTTCTTGATTGCTTGCTGTTAAGAATAAATATTCTTCAAGACTGAACCACAATGTCCTGCTTAACTTCGCACGCATGAGGAAACCGCACACTCTGTGACATCCTTAACATCCATGAACATGCATGACAAATTAATGTCAGATCTAAGTAAGATAATTATAATTTCAAAAACGTACAGTTATATGTATCACTTCCTCTTTGCAAAATGGACAAAAGATAGTCAAAAGCACTAATATTTATATGAGATAATCAAAATAACATTAATTTCCTAAACGAAATGTGTTGAAAAAAATGTTTCCCCTTTTGAATGTCAGCAATCATGCGACTTGACGTTGCACTGAGGCCACGTGCCTGATATGATATGAAAGATGATATGATACGAGGCGAGCCCTTCCTTTAAAGCAACGGTTAAATCTCTATTTTATTTTTTTATTTTTTTCAGGTCAGCTGTGAGGCGATTGTCCATCATGTGATTTGACTTTTGACAAAAACATGTGATTTGCTAATGAAATTATCCGTGCTAAAATGCCTTTCCTTGCACGTTATTTCATGAACAAAAGCAATTCCATCTAATGATGATTTTACTCAATGAAATATATATATATATATATATATATATATATATATCCCCGCGACCCTAATAAGGATAAGCGGTACAGCTAATGAGATTATATATATACATACAGTTGTGGTCAAACGTTTACATAGACTTGTGAAGAACATAAAGTCATGGCTCTCTTGAGCTTCCAGTTATTTCTACAACTCTGATTCTTCTCGTATAGATTGATTGGAACGGATGGTTCTGTGTCACATGGGTTTTGGTTCTTTTATGGCTTTAATTTATCTCATCTCATCTCATTAGCTGCACCTCTTATCCTCAGTAGGGTCGCCGGGGTGCTGGAGCCCATCCCAGCAATCATCGGGCAGTGGGCAGGGGACACCCTGAACTGGTTGCCAGCCAATCGCAGGGCACACAGGGACAGACAACTCGCTCGCTCATTCACACCTAGGGACAATTTGGACCGGCTAATCCACCTGAAATGCATGTCGTTGGAATGTGGGAGGAAACCGGAGTGCCCGGAGGAAACCCACGCAAGCACGGGGAGAACATACAAACTCTGCACAGGAAGTCCAGTACCAAGACCTTAGAACTGTGCCGCACATGCGCTAACCACTGCGCCGCCGTGCTGCCTGCTTTAATTTATATATTAACAATATTTTTAATGTTTCAAAACTATTGAGAATAGTAACATTTGTAGATGACACTAACATTTTCTATTCAAATAATAACTATATTGATTTGCTAACCTGTGTTAATTGTGAATTAATTAACCTAAAAGTATGGATGGATATAAATAAATTATCTTCAAATTTAAATAAAACCAAAGTAATATTCTTTGGTAATCGCGAGGCAAATCAAGATTTAGAAATAAAAATGGATGGTGCTGCAATAGAAGCGGTATCAGAAATTAAGTTTTTAGGGGTCA
This sequence comes from Urocampus carinirostris, assembly GCF_059441175.1. NCBI lineage: Eukaryota > Metazoa > Chordata > Actinopteri > Syngnathiformes > Syngnathidae > Urocampus > Urocampus carinirostris. Next base: position 16,319,733 of record NC_142365.1, read on the forward strand.
TAATAGACAATAAATTAAGCTGGAAAACACACACCAGACACATACAAACTAATGTGTCTAAAAGCATTTCAATAATGAATAAAGCCAAATTCATTTTAAACTATAATGCATTGTATTTATTATATTGTTCTCTAGTTCTGCCATACTTAACATATTGTGCTGAAGTCTTGGGCAATAATTACAAAAGTTCACTACAGCCCCTTTTTATCCTTCAAAAACGTGCAATTAGAATCATACACAGGGTAGGGTATGGAGATCATACTGATATTTTATTCCTGCAGTCCAAATTATTAAAATTGGATGATTTAGTACATTTTTTCACTGCACAACTGCTATTTAAGGTCAACAAAAACATAGTGCCAGAAAACATCCATAAATTATTTATTCGGAAAGAAGGAAATTATAACTTAAGGGACTGTAGTAAATTCATCATCCCAAAGGTGAGAACAACCAGGAAAAGTATGTGTGTGTCTATGTGTGGAGTCAAACTTTGGAACAATCTACAACACGAGATCAAACAATGTCCAACTATTCACTTATTAAATACAAAAAAACATTACTGGCGGAACACAGAGATGAAGAAAATGGGATATGAGTGATACAAGAGATTGGGAATAGTGCGTCTAGAACTATGGTTAACTTTGTTGTTATTGTTGCTATTGTTATATCATAACTGGTATTGTTAATATTATTACTATTGTTGTTATTATCATTGGTGTATTTAATAGGGAAGATGAAGGGGTAGGGAATATAAGCATCTGCTTCTTACTACCCCTTTTCGAACATATTACGGAACATTATTTTGTTGTTGAGTTATTGTTTTTGTTCTGTTTTTATTTTAATGTTCGAAATAAAGTTTTCATTCATTCATTCATTCATTCATTCATTCATTCTCTTTATTATGGGGTAACAGAAAAGGTGATCAAATCTGCAGGGTCAAAAATATACATACAGCAGCGCTAATATTTGGTCCCCTGGCCATTTTAACTTCAATTGGGCGCTTTTAGTAGCCATCCAGAAGCTTCTGGTTGAATCTTTGACCACTCCTCTTGACCGAATTGGTGCAGTTCAGTTAAATTTTATGGCTTTCTGACATGGACTTGTTTCTTCAGCATTGTCCACAAGTTCTCAAGTCAGGACTTCGGGAGGGCCATTCTAAAACCTTAATTCTAGCCTGATTTAGCCATTCCTTTACCCCTTTTGACGTGTGTTTGGAGTCATTGTCGTGTTGGAACACCCAAACTGAATTTGAAGGTAATTCACCTTCTTCCCTATAATAATAATAATAATAATAATTTCCTTTGTATTGTCATTCTTTGTAACAATGTACACAGAACGAAATGTCGATACACCTGACCCGTTGTAGCGAGCCGATGCAGCCGCAGCCAACAGAGGGCGCCGCCATTTTACCAATTAGGTATGACTCGGCCGAGGCGCGAACCAGCGACCTCCCAGTCTTAAAGCGGGCACCACTACCATCTAGGCTACTGAGCTGGTATTTACTCGGTGAAAGCACCAGTTCCATTGTCAGGAATAAATCCCCACAGCATAATACTACCACCACAGTGCTTGACGGTAAGCATTGTGTACTCGGGGTTAAAGGCCTCACCTTTTCTCCTCCAAACATATTGCTGGGTATTGTGGCCAAATAGCTCGGTTTTTGTTTCGCCTGACTACAGAACTTTCCTCCAGAAGGTCTTGTCTTTGTCCATGTGATCAGAAGCAAACTTCAGTCGAGCCTTAGGGTGCCGCTTTTGGAGCAAGGGGTTCCTTCTTGTGCGGCAGCCTCTTAGTCCATGGAGATGCAAAACACGCCTGACTATGGACCCTGACACCTGTGTTCCATCAGCTTCTAATTCTTGACAGATGTTTTTAGTGATTCCCGGTTAAATCTTCACCCTCCTGAACAATTTTCTCTCAGCAGCAGGTGATAGTTTGCTTTTTCTTCCTGATTGTGGCAGTGACAAAACAGTGCCATGCACTTTATACTTACAAACAATTGTTTGCACTGTTGCTCTTGGGACCTGCAACTGCTTTGAAATGGCTCCAAGTGACTTTGCTGACTTGTTTGAGTCAATGATTGGCTTTTTCAGATCCATGCTGAGCTCCTAGGACTTTCCCATTGTAGTGATTGTGGGAAAATATAACACAAAAGATTCCACGCAATGACGTCAAAGTAGTTTAAGCAGTTATAAAGCGTTAAGGCAGGGGTCTTCAATGTGGGGCTGGCAGAACAGCTCATTATTCCGCAGACCGATTTTCGAATACTTTTTAAAATGAACCATTTATTTTATGGAAGAAAATTACAGTTTTATTGGTTGACTAAGCTTATTTTAACTCATAAAAATTACAATTTGGCAATAACATTACATAATGTCATTGTTTTAGAACTGCATATCAAACTGGAAGCCCTTTGCACTAATCAATTTCTGATATCTAATTGAATTTTCCACAAGATAATTTTTTTTTTTTAAGATAACAATGATTATTTTTTCAGATGATCAAACAATATCTTTTCTTATGAATATCTAAAGGCAAGGGTGTCCAACTTATTTAGCTTGAGGGCCACATGGTAGAAAAACCTTGGAGGTTGGGGGTCTTTTTGTAGGGGTTACAATTAAATTATAATTCTGGGCTGTAAGATTTGCTTATAAAACAGTTTCTAAGGTTTTTTCCTCAAAATGTTTTTCCTTCTCTAACATTTAATCTCTTGTAGTTTTTATCAACCATGCATTTGTTCAAAAAAAGCAAAACAATTGGCTTATTTTCGACTACAGTTGATTTGACTTGGGGTAACTCATCTGGACTAAAAAGTGAAACACATAGCACACAAACCCTATTTTAAATGATTGATTTACCGGTGATCAAACCTTCCTGTGTGGAGTTTGCATGTTCTCCCCGTGCTTGTGTGGGTTTCCTCCGGGTACTCCGTTTTTCTCCCACATTCCAAAAACATGCATGTCAGCTCAATTGGCTCTAAGTGTGAATGAGCGAGTGAGTTGTCCATCCCTGGCTGGCAAACGGTTCAGGGTGTCCCCTGCCCACTGCCCGAAGATAGCTGGGCTCCAACACCCCCGCGGCCCTATTGAGGATAAGCGGTGCAGATAATGGATGGATGGATGGATAATTTGCCGGTACATGGGAACTTTGTTGTTACATTTTGTATCTATTATAGAAAAGAGCTAAGGCGTCTTTAAATTTCTGCAAAGACACCCAGGTGCTATTTTTATGATTATTTTTTTTGTACTGCCTTAAACAGTAAGTACCTGAGTCATGCGGGAGGGGTTTCCTCAATAATCTCTGGTTGATTAACATTCAGTAAATACAGCTTTGGGAATGGCGCTTAGCTTTGGCCACCACGAGTTGACAAATTTAAAACTGCAAGCCATTGTTTGACACTAATTTTTCTCTTGAGCTTCTCTTACCATTGTTTTGCCGGCCACATGAAATGATATGTAAGGTGAGCTAAAGTGGAAAATATGACTACTCCCTTCCTTTCATGACTTCTCCCCCGCCCTTTTGTTAATAGCTTGAGTCAACTTTTGCTTGTTTGCATTTTCTCTGCGTTGACCACAAACTCATCAACTCTGGTATTGTCCTATCGCAGAATATTAAATAATAATCTCCAGTTTCATATTTGTGTTTCCAGCCGAGAAGACGGGCTCTTTGGGCTGCTGTGGGTGGGTCATCGTCATTGTGGTGGGCATCTTCACGATATGTCTCTTCCCCTTCACCATTTGGTTCTGTTTGAAGGTGTGTGGCTAGAAAATAAGAAAAAAAAGCGCTGATGGGTTTGAAACTTTCACTGCCTGTGTGTTTTTTTCTTTTAAAAAAAAAAATAATTCCAGATTGTGCAAGAGTACGAACGTGCGGTTATCTTCAGGCTGGGCCGCATCACTGACAGAAAGGCCAAAGGACCTGGTATGTGTAATCGTTATCTTATATTTTGTTTTTTCAAACTTTCTCGCCTTTGACGGGAAACGTGTTTTTGAAATTCCCGCAGGAATTTTCTTCATTTTGCCATGCACGGATTCCTTCATCAAAGTCGACCTGCGGACGGTTTCCTTTGACATCCCACCGCAAGAGGTGACCACTTTTGACATAGTTTTCAAAATAAAATAATATTGTGTTTAGATTTTTTTGTTTAGCACTGGTGGGAAAAAGAAGTCAAAACATTTTCTAGAAAAATCCAGAAATTTGATCATTTATTGTGCATTTTTTCTGTATTCTGATTGGCTAAACAAGGGGTCTCCAACATGGTGCCCAAAGGCACCCGGGTGCCCCGTAATGACAGCTTAGGTGCCCGCTGATCTGTTTGGAAAATCACTCACCAGTGCAGAGTCCTTGGGATTTTTCAAATTGTTTTTTTTCATTATCTCCTTTTTTCTCTCTTTTCTCTCTCTTCATCTCTCTCTCTCTTTTCATTTTGTCCCTTTTTCTCATCTCTCTTTCTCTTTTCTCTTTCTCCTATGTTTGTATTCCCTCTTCTTTGTCTCTGTCTCACCCTTTTTTTTTCTCTCTTTCTCTTGTTTCACCCTTTCTCCATTCCTCTCTTTTCTCTCTATTTTTTTAGTGGTTGACTGAATATTTCACCCACTTCCAGTAATTAACTTTAAAATAACATAGTAATAACATGATCAATTGTTACTTTAGAAATGCATATCATACTGAGTGCCCCTTGCACTAACTCGTAACAAAAAAAATGGCTAAACGAAGCTTGAAACCCCCTAGGCAGTCTTTTTGCTATCACTTTGTCACGTGTGCAAGGGATGGGAGAGCTTAAAATCGGTTCCATGTCTCGGCATGAGTCCGGGCTGTTGAGATTGAACATGCTTCTGAGTTTTAGTCAGAACAATGCATTTAGTGTTTTGTTTTTTTTTAGAATGTTTTCATAGCACTCTTGTGTCTCTATATGTTCATGCAAATATAATTATTTTCTACTTTGCCAATTGATTGAGATAGCTGAAGAAATAGTCCGCAAACACGTGTGTTTATCTCGATGCAATGTGTTAATATTATGTTAGACTTTTCTCCGCTGTTTAGAAAGAAAAAGGATGACAAGAGTGTCCCCGTGTGTCTTTGATGGGAACTGCGGTTGGGGAGAGTTGCCGCAGACACCTTCGCAACCATTTGCCTCGCGGAAAAAAACCTAAAAGTAATTAGGCTAATGTATGTAAGCCCAAAAGTTTAAAATGTAGAGAAAAAGTAGTAGCTTGTAGTCCTTAATATACGGTATATTATATTTTATTTTGATGGCATCATCAAGACTGGGTTTAAAGGGACTGTGTGTAATATTTAGTGCCTCCTAGTGGTATAAAAAGCTTCAATCCAGTAATTGGGTTTCATAAAGCGAATGAGCAAAAAATGTGAAATGAAATGAAATGATCTGCATTTATATAACGCTTTTCAAGTCAAGACTTCCCAAAGCGCTTTACAGTGTGCTTCACATTTCCCAATTGCGGCCGTGCAGCCATGTAAGGCGCTAACCTGCATATTGGGGGTATTAGGGGTTCAGTGTCTTACCCAAGGACACTTCGACATGTAACACGGAGGAGCCGGGAATCGAACCTGCGATCTTTTGATCCCAAGACGAGCGCTCTACCACCTGAGCCCCCAATTTGCAGGTTTTTTAGCTAGATATCTGGCTACTTTTTAACTTTGTAGCTAGCTATCTTCATACATTTTAGCTACTTAGCAAGCTATCTACCTAGCTTTTTACATTTTTTTTGCATGCTTTTGAGCTAACATTTGCTCTCTTTTTACTATTTTAGCTAGCTATCTAGCTCCATATTTAGTTTTTTATCTGAGTATGAACTTTACATTACAATATTGTTATCATTTATATAATCATATTAAGCATTTGGATTCTTTGTAAACTAAGTTATACATTTCATTTTTCCATATTCTGCTTAACATATTTCCGTTCCTCCAAAAATATGTCATATAGCTGATGTTATATTTTGTTGTTGTGCTCTGTACAGCCCTATTTGTTGATTTTCTTGTACCCGCCTGCAGATCTTGACAAAGGACTCTGTGACAGTGAGCGTGGACGGCGTGGTGTACTTCAGGGTGAGCGATCCCATTGCCTCTGTGGCCAACGTGTCCAACGCCGACTTCGCCACCCGCCTGCTGGCACAAACAACTCTCAGAAACGTACTGGGCACCAAAAACCTGGCCGAAGTGCTGTCGGACCGTGAAGGCATCGCTCACAGTATGCAGGTGAGGCCGCACCGTCCACTAGAGCTGCAACTAATAACTATTTTATCAGTTGACTTGTCACCAACTATTGGCGCAATTAGTCAAATTTTCCCGTAATCAGTATTTTGTTTTCTCAAATTCATTGGAAAGTTGATTTAATGACGTGGAAAATGTTAATTAACTCAAGAAAAAAGGGTACAATGAAAAATACATCGTTTATTGAACATACAGTAGTGAGTAGAGACAGATCCAAGAATAAACCTGTGTCTGGTTTTAAGGGGCAGGCAAATAAATGATAAATTCAAATCAAATAAACATTGTTTCATCCCCGTAAACCAAGAATAATAGCAGCAGTAGAACAGTAAATAAAACATATAAGTACATTTTGTGAAGTACATTCAGTGGTCAAATGCAAAGTCTGTATAAAAAGAAACTAACAACACTTAAGAGTATTCATGGTTTAAAAAAACTGACAAGTGTCGTTTTAAACGTTTTAACAACTGATTTCTGTTCTTTAGACTGTATACATTTGATTTCAAATGTGTTTGTGAGGTAAAGTCCGGCATACTGTGCAAATTCTCTTCATAGAAAAATATACACCTTTAAATTGTACAATAAAGAGTGTGTGATAGGTGTAAGTTATGTGTGAATGTTAGGAAGAGTAAGGTTATGAAGTGTTCACGTTATGGAGTGGGTATGGCGTTGGAAATAAGGTTGCACGGACAGGTGCTGGAAGAAGTTGAAAGCTTTAAGTTCTTGGGTTGTGATGTGGCTGCAGTTGGTGGAATGGAGTGCGAGGTATTGCACAGAGTGAATCAAGGAAGCAAGGTTTTGGGTGCTCTGAGGAGAGTGATGAGCAACAAGAGTATGAGTATGGATGTTAAGAGGGGACTGTATGAGAGTGTGATTGTGCCGACTGTGTTGTACGGTGCAGAGACTTGGAACTTTAAAGCAGATTTGAGAAGGAAATTACGGTAAATGTATTTGAGATGAAGTGTTTAAGGAGTATGTTAGAAGTGACTGGATAGGATAGATTGAGAAATGAAATTGTGAGAGACAGAACTGGAGTAGTAGTGGAACTGAGCAAGCATGTGGATAACAGAGTACTCAGTTGGTTTGGACACATGGAGAGGATGGATGAGGAGCGAATGTTGAAGAGGATCTACAGAGCAGAAGTCAATGGAAGGAGACCAAGAGGAAGGCTGCGATTGACGTGGATGGATGGTGTTATGAGTGCACTGCAGGAAAGAGGTCTAAATATAGTGGAAGCTAGAGCTCTTGTTGGTGATAGGAATGAGTGGAGAGGTGTTGTAAAAGGATAGTGGTATGTTTGGACCTGTTCTCAGGGTTGGACAGGGCACCTGTATGATACGGCAGGGGTAAACCAGTGAAAGCTGTCAGGCCACACTGTTGAACAGAAGTGTGTGTTGTGTCACCCTGACCCGAGTGACATGGCCGTTTTCTTGTGTCCCGTTTCATCTGGAGGGACGAAAGCATGACCAACGTGGGTGCCAGGGTGCTTAACTTGTTTGGGTGTTTGGGCATTTGGGTTAGCCACGATCATTTTTGT